>NC_134267.1:108057395-108339895 GCF_031893055.1 Leptodactylus fuscus
GACTGTGTTAGCCAGAAAAATAGAATTATGCAACATTTATTACTTTTGAGTCAAAAAGTTCAAAGTGTTGAAGGTATGATACGGGCTAAGGGCTCGTTCACATCTATGCCCTGGGTCTCCGTTATGCAGGTTTCCGTTTCCTGCCTGAAACTGGGTTTGAAAAGTGTCCGGCCTTGAGCGCCGGTGAGCGTTTTGTGCTCTCTGCGGCGAAACCATTTTTTTTTTTTAACTGGACACAAAGTCGGACATGCAGGACTTTGTGTCCAGTTAAAAAAAAAAAACACGGTTCCGCCGTGGAGAGCAGAAGACACTCACCGGCGCTCATGGCCGGACATGGTCTGACAGGTTTCCGTCGTCTGTCTGCACAAGACGGAAACCTGAAAGCGGAAATCAAGCTTTCAAAGTACAGAGCATTTCCTCAGCATCAGCATCCTGTTGCAAGTAGACTGAGCCCAAAAGCGGCAGAAGAAGAAGCGGAATTCCTCTTCATTTTCCATCATGTGAAATTATCCTTAGAATCAGGACTTTTAAAGAGGACCTTTCACCACCGCACCACCAAGTTCTTAGTATCTGTTAATAGGGGCTGCTCCACTGATTCCAGCTCAGTTTGAATTTTTTCTCTAGCCCCCAGAATTCCTGATCAACGAGCATAGGTAGTTTTGGTGCCTGCTGTGCTATTTAAAGGTCTGTGATGTCACAAAGGCAGTGTCAGACAGGACATGTGATTCAGAGCTCCAATCAGAGGCAGCCAGTGTCATAGCTCAGAATCACTCCCCTTGTCTGCTCCTGTCTGACACCGCCCTCCTGACAGTATAGAGCCTAAATAGGCACCAGGCACCAAAACTAACAGCACTGATTGCTTAAGAACAGTGGGGGCTACAGAAGAAAAAATCAGAACTGTTCCAGAATCAGTGGAGCAGCAGCTATTAAATGATGAAAATAGTTTACTTTGTTGGAGGTGGTAAAAGATCCTCTTCAAGTCTAAGGGCTGGTTCACATAGAGTTTTTGGCAGCTATTAGCGGTAAAAAGAAGCGACATGCCCCTTTTTACCACAGATTCCATGACTGACTCAGCCACAGCATCTACAGCGCGAGACTCCCTCCCGATTAGGCCCATTCAATCGGGCCTAGTCTGGAGCGGAATGCCACCATGAGATGCCGATGCACTGCATTGGCATTCCGTCACGGCTAGCCACGCGGTATGTTCACATGCGGAATCAATTTTCCGCCATGTGAGCATACCCTAAGGGGGCGTTCACACTTGCACCTGTGCCGCCCTGTGTCATTCTGCCAGGTTTCCTTCCTCAGCCCTAGTGAAACTGGACAGGGGACGGCTTTCTGGCATTCAGCTTTAAAACACATTCATTTGAATGGGTTTTAAAAGCAAACCGCCGGTGTCCACCTGCGGCCTCTCCCCAGGAAAACTGGTTTTTTTTTTGGTTCGACAGAATGTCCTGCATGTCCAACTTTGTGACTGGTCAAAAAAACAAAACAAAACGGTTTCCCCACAGAGAGGCCACAGGCGGACACCGGCAGTTTGTTTTTAAAACCCATTCAAATGAATGTGTATTAAAGCTAAATGCCAGGAGGCCGTCCCCTGTCCAGTTTCACCAGGGCTGAGGACAGAAACCCGGCAGAATGATACTGGGCGGACACGGGCGCAAGTGTGAATGCCCGCTAACAGGCGTTATGAACCTTACATGGTAAAGAATAAAACATTTATATGCAGATAGTGGCAGCAAACTGACTTTGTAAACAATCCAGGAAACAACACATGAGAGGTACTGATGGTGTTTTGAAGGGCTAGAAAAAAGTTGCTAGATTTCCTTTAACTAGTGCAATGAGTGCTTTATTCTATCCCACTATCACACTGGTATCTGGACCTTTCTCAGCATTAAATTTACTATACTGAGTTATTAAAGCCAAGAGGCCTGTTTGTTCTGCTTTAATGGGAAAATATCCAGTTCTTTCTGAATCTGCAGTGCCTGTTAGTGCCAGTTCTTGTAGGAGTGCTTTCCACAGTTTCACAGCCCTAAATTGAAGAGTATTTTTGTTACTAAGGATTTAAAGAGCTATTTCTAAATGAGATTCTTTTCATATGTCAGTAAGTAAAAATCTGTGGAAATGCAAATGCAGGGAATTACAAACACAAATTAGGTTATGTTCACACTTTTTTTTTTTTATCAAAGCAGAAAGTGCGTCTAAGGCTAGGGCTGCATGGTAACTTTGGCCACAACTCTGATTGCACCACCAAAGATCACTGAGCCACTTGCAACTCCTTCACCTATCTTAATGAAAAGAGTCGCATTGTGACCACGACGATGGGAGTGTTCCACGGCCATGACTTCTAGTCGCAAAAGGCAGTGTTTGACTAGAAGCCGCACAGTCATGGAACACTAGGGTTTGCAATGCAACTCTATTCATTAATATTAATGAAGGAATTGCAGAGCAACCCAATAATATTTGGCTGCTTGATGGGAGTCGTGGCCAAAGTTGCCATAGCCTAAGGACTCATGCACATGACCGTGTGGGATCCACCAGCCATGATTGGGGGCCAGCAAGCACTGTCACAAAACTGGACAGGACTTATCCTGAGTTTTGCGGCATGGACCATCAGTCCACACATAGATCCATGGAAAACATGGTTGTGTGCATGGACCGATAGAAATGAATGAGTCAGTATGCTAGCTGGGAAAAACCTGAAAGTACAATGAAATAGCATTGAGGGCCCTAAATCAGCATGGAAAGAATCCTCTAATCAGCATAAATTCTAAATAGTGTGATTAACCAGGATAACTGACGTGATTTTGTTGTAATTGGTTATTATAATATTTGATATTTTCTGCCTGCAGTTTTGCTTGGACAGCAGGGAGTCACACCAGAATCCAGAAGAAGAGAGTAAAAACCAAGGCCCCAAGTAGCTTAAACACCACGATTTTCACGCAGTGGAAATGCTGGAGCAAAAAACAGGGCATCTTGCAATACCTATAAAGTGGATAGGACTCAGTACTTGTCCCATCCACTGCAGATTTTTTCTGCAATGTGTGGATGGGATTAATCAGTGGGGGCACATGCGGTTTTCATTTCAGTGTACTGTTGGTTTTCCTGTTATGTGCCTTGGGGCAAGAGCCTTTGGTGCAATTACCGATATCTCTTCACTGTCAGAAGGGCGTTCCTGACCGTCTAGCTGGGCTGTGATGAACACCCCATTGACAGAGAGCTATGGAGAGTACTGTCAGGAGGCACGTTCCTCACAGCCCAGCTAGACGGTCAGGAACGTCCTTCTGGAAGTGAAGGTAACGGCACTGACAGCTCTTGCCCCAAGGCAAATAACGGGAAAGCTGGATTTCTAGTGGTATATAAAAACCACATGTGCTCGAGGACATGAAAGGTAGAGTATTAGAGATTTCTTTATATTTCCCATTCCTTTTCAAGTCACTCCTGTCTTTGGCTCCAAAAAAAGAACAAAATCTGCAACAAAAAATGCTGCGTTTCTGCAATGCGGGGGCTTAGCGTTAGGGATGGTTCACATAGCAAATTTGTTGCTGAAATTTCTACAGCTGTCCTATGCATCAGTTAAGGGCTAGCAAAAACAGGCACGTAATGGAGAAACAAGCCCATTTGTTTAAAATATAATAATAATAAAGTTGTAAATATTTCTGTAACAAATGCACCCTGCCACCTTTGTAAGGTTTACTAATACACTAGACAAGTTTACTCAATATGTGGATGAAAGTTTACGATCCAAATCAAGTAGAAGTTGCACGTAGTGTGATCGCTGTTCCTGGCATGTCACACAAATGGTAATACTGGGTACAAAAATCTACCAGAATGTGAAAAACCCACCGGTGCTCCATCCTATAATAATGCTACAAGCCAATAATGTTCTGTACTGTCCAGGATCACAGCAGCCACATGTACCACATAGACTGATATAATCCATCTAGATGTTGGAGCAGACTGACCTAGATACATACTGAGCACACAGAGAATATACATAGGTGTGCGATCTCATACAAACTGCTGCGTGTGAACAGGCAATAGCCCATCCCTGGAGGGTCTACCCATGTTTTAGTCTATGCTCGCCATTACAGAAAGGATGCTCCACGGATGATCGGGATTACAGTCACACCATGGGAGTTGTTGTCTGCCATGTCCAATATTCTAGCTGATTCTGTAACCAAATAAATCAGGTGTTCTAATCCGCCAATGAACGGAAACCTTACAGGATACCTGGAGCGAATGTGCAGTAAAAGTGCCAGTATTAGATGCTGAGCTCATGCACTGCCATGGTCACGACTCACATTCCCGCTCGTCACACTGCACCAGGCAGCCTGTTATACGGTATATACCCATAACACAGCAGAAGGAAGACGGTATACACAAGCCTACCTGTGTCCTGGACGCTCCGATGTGCAACCGATCAGCACAGTGTATACAGAACGCCGAGGGCGGGGCCTGTGTAACCCAGTACATTGCGTCTCGCCCACCTTCTCAGTCATTTGACAGCCTTTTCATCGTCAACCAATGAAATTTCAGCTGTTATCTATTGTTATAGGCTCACATGATAAGTAAGTGCTGATTGGTTAACAAGACACATGGCCGTTTTATGGTTGTGATTTCATTGGTGGGATAGGAATAGAGCGAAGGTTAAATTGTTCGTGAGCAAGTGCAGTGAGGATGATAGAAGCGGAGGGAGGTTGGCGCTTACTGCACACTGAGAACCTGTAGTCTACGCAAGTATGATAGTGTGATGAAGGATTCCCGCTGCCACTCCTTTACTAATCTTAGTCAATGGAGTCCAATTGGATTTCAGGTCGCAGAAAAAGTCGAACGTTTTTGGAGTAGGAGTTGCACTGAAAATGGCTGTGTATCCCTAAGAAACTGTCCACAGTCCTGATAGACTGTGAGATGGCATACCTTCCAAAGGACAAGGAGAGTGATGGAATGTGTGGTGGGCACAGTGCAATGCAGCAGATTTATCCCAACCACCCATCATTTTCTCTTTGTGCCCCCACACAGTATAATGCCCCTAACAGAATAAATGACAGCAAGCAGAGATCTAGAAAACTGTGAGGAATTGAGACAGAAAGTACAGAAAATTGTGTATCTTTTTAGTGTACAAACAATAACATTTGTCTCTTAATATTGGCCTGAAAGTGGCCAACCACTTTAAAGGGATCCTTTCATTCAGACATGATTTTTTCTAAGTACCACGTCGGAATAGCCTTAAGAAATGCTATTTGTCTCCTACCTTTCGTTGTCTTCTCCGCGCTGCCATTTGCCTACAATCCCGGTTTCTCTTGGTCTGCAAATTAGCTGTCTCGCAGCACTGGGGGCGGACCTCAGCGCTCAGACAGCTCTGGGGGCATTCCCAATGCTGCAAGAGAACTCTCTCCAGTGCCGTCTCCATCTTCATCAGGAACGGCCTCTTCATTATCTTCTTCTAGCAGTGTCTTCTTACTTCTAGGCCTCGGGCAGAGCAGACTGCGCATGCCCACAGGCCCCGAGAAAATGGCCACTTACAATACTATGCAAGCGGACATTTTCTCGTGGCCTATCGGCATGCGCAGTCTGCTCTGCCCAAAGCCGGAGGCCTTAGAAGTTACAAGCCACTGTCAAAAGAAGAGTCTGAAGATGACCGCGCTGGAGAGAGTTCTCTCGCAGCATTGAGGACGCCCCCAGTGCTGTCTGGGTGCTGGGGCCCACCCCCAGTGCTGCAAGAGAGCTAATTTAAATACTGACAAGAACCCAGATTGTAGGCGAACGACGGCGGCGAAGACGACGAAAGGTAGGAGAAGAATAGCCTTTCTTAAGGCTACTCCGACATGGTACTTAGAAAAATGACGTCTGAATGATAGGATCCCTTTAAGTGGATATCTCAGGCACAACAGCTTTTGGAGTGCTCTTCTCTGATACAAACTAGGCACAACACTGAAATGACGAACTCCTTGAAATTGTCATTTTAACCTTTCAACATCAGCAGCGTATTCATTACTGGAAAATAAGTTAATCCAACACTTGAGGGTTAACCCCATTAAAGGGGTTGTCCGGAATAAAATGGAATTTCTATACTAATCTAAACACCCTCTCCCCACCTACTTTCTAAATTACATCCTTTAGCAAAAAAGTATATTACATTTTCTGAATATCCGATGACGTTCCGTTTCCCTGTTTTCAGAAACCAACGTCACCCCATCATACTTAAATGTCTTCCTTTCCAGATTTCCCTTCTGTGGTGATGGCTCCTCCTGTTCTTTGACTCTGCCGATGCGTTGTTGCGCTGTAGCCGGGCACTCCATCTCTACTGCGCCTGTGTTGGAGGCACTTACGGCCTGCGCACGCGTCGGCAGAGTCAAAGAAAGGGAGGAGCCGTCCCTGCAGAATAGAATGCCGTACATAAAGACAGGAAAGTATGATGGGGTGGGGGGTTATCTGAGTTTGTTAGTTGGGAAGGGTTAGTAGTGGGCAGGAGAGCTAGGGAGACAGGGAGGAGGGGGAGAGGAAGGGGAAGGGAGTGAGAGGAAGGTAGCGTGAGTCAGCCTACAACTACCATGATGCATTGCATTAGCGAAGACAACATGAAGGTACATCATTTAAACAAATGCAGAGGATAGCACAGGCTCCCAGAAAAATTCAGAAATCACTCAAAACATTGCTTAAGGTTCTTGGGTGCAATTATTAACCCATTAATAGCACTAACAGAACTTTTTTATTAAAAAAAAAAAAAAAAGATTTTTTTTTGCCCAGAAACCTGCTTTAAGGATGCAGCCCAAAAATATGTTTAAAGGGGTTGTCCCATGTCAAGGATCCTATCTATACTGCTAGTTTATGTGGATTTAAGACTTTTCCTAAATACATTGTTTCAGCAAAACTACTTTGTTTGGCCTCTATCTGAGATTATTCACTTCATTGTTTACACTGCGTTTCCATAACCAAGGACCTGGGGATGGTCTTATCTCTCTGCCCAGAACAAGTGATGTAGCTCCCTGGTCTCAGGGAGGGGAGGGGGAGCTGAGTGCTCGTGCTTGTATTTCTGAGCTGTTTATCTTCGGCTCTTCCAGTGATTAGTCAGGTAATTGATTTTTGCTGATTAGGGCTGAGACAAGGAGTCCATTAAACACAGACCTAAAAGTGAGTACATTGCAAGCTGACTTGTTGTTCTGTAGCATGTAAATTTGGGATTCTCATCACCTATCAAATCTAGCTCTGCTACATCAACTTCATGTTGTGCATCTTCCATATATCTTCCAATATTGTGCTAATTTATTTACAACCATCCCTCATTACTGACTTCAAACATGTACTGCTATGAAGAGAGATAGCAGAGCTGGCTTTGTGAGACAGCAAGTGAACCACCCCCCCCCCCCCCCCCCCAATTTGCCAAGAAAACCAGGAAGTGATCAGAGCATGTAGCCTGCAAGTGGTGAACAAACGAGTTGAGAATATCCTTTTAATGGCCGGACGTACTATTATGTCCATTTGTGCTCTAAAAACCACTTGGCGCTCTGGACTTTCTGTGTCCGGCTGTGCTCAAACAGCAGTGTATACCCACAAAGGGATTCAATCATTAAAGTTGAATTTTTTTCTACCTAACATATAAAACTAGGCCTTAGGCTTAACTTCAGACATAGTTATTTGGTTCGAAACCTGAGGCGGAGGCTGCCCCAGTTTCTGGACCAAAAAAAACAGCTAGCCGTGACTAAAACTGCACTGCACCCGCATCCAGTCGCTCAGTCTTCTCCGGATTAGGCCCAATGAATGAGCCTAGTTGGGAGGAGGAAGTGTCTTCAGGCCGAATCGCAAGGCCACTCAGCCTGGAGAATGAACATCTTGCTTCTTTTTCCTGGAAGCCTCAAAATCCTGACCAAAAAACCCCGTGTGAACTTACCCTTTAAGTAGTTATCCAGGAGTTTTTTGTTTTTTTTTAAATTTATGGCCTATGTTTAGCATAGGCTATATTCCGTATATACTCGAGTATAAGTTGACCCGAATATAAGCCGAGGCCCCTAATTTTACCACAAAAAACTGGGAAAACTTATTGACTCGAGTATAAGCCTAGGGGGGAAATGCAGCAGCTACTGGAAAATTTCAAAAGTTTTTGGGAGCAGTAGTTGCTGGGGAAGGGGAGGGGGTGTTTTGGTTGTCTGTCTGCCCCTTCCCTGAACTTGAGGACTAGGGCTTTTTCCCCCACTTGGAATTCAGCCTGGCTGTATATAGGGTATCTGCAGTGCTCCTATTAACCCCTTCCCGACGGAAGAGGAGCACTGCAGATCCCCTATATTCAGTAGCCTGGGCACTTTCAGACACAGGGATACCTAATGTGTATGCGTTTCACAGTAATTTTCTACTTTAATATGTATTCTAGCGAAAGGAGCAGGGGCGTAACTACCGCTGAGGCAGCGGAGGCAGCTGCCACAGGGCCCGGGCCATTAGGGGGCCCGGTGACAGCCGCTACCACTGCGTTTTTTTTTTTTAATAGGCCGTTACGGGCCCTATTCACTTGCCGATCCTATACAAATACTATCATTATACTCGGGGTCTTTGCAGACCCCCGAGTATAATGATCATCGGACCGGGAGAGATAAGGGAACGTAACAAACACTGTTACTTACCTGTCCACGATCCTGCCAGGCCTCCTTTCTGACGTCTCTGACGTCACATGAACCCGGCCTGTGTCCCGGGTCATGTAACGTCCGACGTCATTGCTGAAGGACGGCAGCGAAGAAGACAGCGTAGGAGCCGGGTACAGGTAAGAAACAGTATTTTTTATGTTTTTATTTCCCTGGGTCTCCGATTATTATACTCTGGGGTCTGAAAAGCATAATAATTGTTTATGGGTGTCCACAGTGGGACATAATACTGTGTTCAGGGGACACTATGGGGATAATACTATGTGCAGGGGCGACTATTGGGGATAATACTGTGTGCAGGGGCCATTATGGGGGATAATACTGTGTGCAGGTGCCACTATGGGGGATAATACTGTGTGCAGGGGCCACTATGGGGGATAATACTGTGTGCAGGAGCCACTATGGGGCATAATACTGTGTGCAGGGGTCACTATGGGCAATAATACTGTGTGCAGGGCCCACTATGGGACATAATACTGTGTGCAGGGGACACTAATGGACATAATACTGTGTGCAGGGACCACTATTGGGGATAATACTGTGTGCAGGTGCCACTATGGGGGATAATACTGTGTGCAGGGGCCACTATGGGGGATAATACTGTGTGCAGGGGCCACTATGGGGGATAATACTGTATGCAGGGCCCACTATGGGGGATAATACTGTGTGCAGGGCCCACTATGGGACATAATACTGTGTGCAGGGGACACTAATGGACATAATACTGTGTGCAGGGACCACTATTGGGGATAATACTGTGTGCAGGGGCCACTATTGGGGATAATACTGTGTGCAGGGGCCACTATTGGGGATAATACTGTGTGCCGGGGCCACTATGGGGGATAATACTGTGTGCAGGGGCCACTATGGGGGATAATACTGTGTGCAGGGGCCACTATGGGGGATAATACTGTGTGCAGGGGCCACTATGGGGGATAATACTGTGTGCAGGGGACACTAATGGACATAATACTGTGTGCAGGGCTTACTAAGGGACATAATAGAGTGCGGAGGAGGGGGTCGGTTGAGGTCTTCGACGTTGGTGTCGGTTGGGGGCCCCATGTCAAAAGTTCACCACGGGGCCCCGCCATTCCTAGTTACGCCACTGTAAAGGAGGGATTTAGAACTTTTATTTACTTTATTTTTTTATTATATTTTTTTAAAGCTTCTATTTTTTCACTATTTTATGGGAGTCTGGTCATAGACGCTGACACATCCCAGTCCCAGTATATAGCGCCTGGAGTCTGAATAGCCCCATCCCTGAGGAGTGACTAGGTGTTATTACTGCAGTTCTGATTCCACTGAAGTCAGAATGGCCGTTTTTCATGGTTATTTTTCATCTGTAGGACAAATATTTTCACAGATCCCCCATACAGTAGATGTAATTCTATTGAGGGACCTGTGAAAACAGGTAAAATTAAGATGGGTCCTATTTTTTGATGGTCCGTTAAAACAGAACACCCAAAAATTGCTCTTATGAATAGTTTCATTCACCTTAATTGATTGAAAAAAACAAAACGTCCATCACATGATCATGTTTAGTGTGACTAGAGTTTTATAGTGCCATAGTAGTCGTACCCGTGTAACTAAGGTGTTCCTGTTCCCTCCAGTATGCAATATCTTCTAATATTATACTGATATCTTCTATCTAGATATAGATGGCAGTTATAACACAAACATTCGATATCGACACGTGAGCATTTTTTGTCACGTTTTGTACACCGGGATCTTCTCCCAACACCTGTCTTCAGTGACATAAGTTCTAGATGTAAAATTTATTGAAAAAAAAAAAACAGAAAAGAGAAGGCTGTGCGGTGTGGAAGTCACCGAGCTCTCCACACAGCAAGATGACTCCTCCGCCGGTGCTTCAGGCAGCGAGTCCATTCACGGCCGCCGCCAGCCCCGCTCTGAGCCCGCCCTCTTACCGGAGCCTCTCACAGCGAGGAGGAGACTCGGGAAGGATCTGGAAGAAGGAGGAGAATGGAAAAGTACCATCCATAAGACTGCAGGACTCACGGGAAGTAAACTGGGCGCGGGATATAAACAAACGTGAGGAGAAAGAAGGCGCACAGCGAGTGCCAGGGAGTCTGAGTACAGCTGCTGGCCCGGGCTTGCCATGTGAAGTTGGCACTGCTTACTGCCGCCGGGTGGGGGTATATTGTGAAAGCTGCGGGTGTGCCAGGCTTGGCTCTGTTGTTTGTAGGGACAGTGAGATGACAGGAGCACACGGGAGGACTATATCATCTAGCTAAGCGGAATGACCTGGGCTGGCACTGTAGACAGACTAGACATCATTGCTCGGACATTACTGAGGTGAAAGTGACGGGATTCTTTGTATAACATCTCAGTTTGTGGAGAAGTTGTTTATGTAAATGAGGAAATCCTGAGCACAATCTTGTGTGTGCCTAGTTGATGGAGCCTTACAGAAGTCACTGACAGTCTGCTTAACTCTTGGTCTGGAAAAGCACATTGAGCTACTGTGCTGAATTCACTATACAAGACCATGGCAGAAAGTGAAGAAAAGTTGGCATGGGAAGGCTTGTGTAGTCGGGACGTGAGGACTAGAAAGCAGGCCATGAAGAACATAAAACAAATGGTACAAAGTGCCATAAGCCTCAGAGGACCCTTCACAAGTGTTGGAGACACTCCTGAATCTTCAGAGATAAACCAGATGTTGGCCAGACTGCTGATGCTCTCCAAAAGATGTCCTTTCCCAGATGTCAGAGTGAAGAGCCTGGAGATTCTGAACAAGGTGCAGGTGAGTACCTGACAGGTTTTATTTCTTCTTGCTATTTGTTAGATGGTATTTTTTTTTGAAAATTTGGGAAGAATAAGGTCCAGTTCACATCTGCGTTCGGTATTACGTTCGGGGAGTCCGCTTGGGGACACCCCAAACGGAAACCTATATGCATTAAAAAGCAGTTAGTTAAGAAACCACATGGACCCCATAGACTATAATGGGGTCCATGTGGCTTCTGCTCGGTGTCCACATGAATCATACAGAGAGAAAAGTACTGCAAACAACACTTTTCTCTCCACATGTGCAGGAAACCACACGGACCCCATTATAGTCCCCAAGTGGACTTCCCGAACGGAATACCGAACTCATATGTGAACCGGGCCTAAGAAGACTTTGTGATGTGGTGTCTGATGTACTTTTTAGTCTCTCTACTGACAGGTTGGTGGTCCTGGGCTGGAGTACATAGACAGGTACCACCTACCTGATTAAAGAGAACCTTTCATCTCCTCTGCCTTGTCCAGAATGTTCATTGTTTAATAGGTGCTGCCCCACTGATTCCGGCACAGTTGAAGGCTTGCTGACCTACTCTTTGTGAATCACTACCAGTGCAGTGGACAAGTGCTCAGTTACAGCATGTATACAATGTTGGACCCATGTGCCCCTGATCGTAGCAACCCAAGAGATGTCATCTGCAGGGTCCACTGCTACCAACTGAAAGAAGCTATGATGAGAAAAGCTAGAGACTTAGACCAGGTTCTTTTCCAGGAACATTCACTGACTTTCCTCTAAGACCTTTCTCGCCTCATACTGGTCAAGAGACGTGCGCCCTCAAGCTTTCTCTCCTTTCTCTCCCGTGGATACCGACCTATTTTAGCCCAAAACCAGTTAGATGCACCTGTCTTTCATGTCACTTCCTTTCTGTGTGGGATTCTGTATGCCGGGCTGGTTTGTTAGCCACAATCCCAGGTCCCCTGAGCCCGCTCTTTCATAACCCAGTGTTCTGACCAGAGTGCTTAGCTCACAGGTTTCTTTGTTGGGATGACTGTGATGGCATTACATTAGGCAGAGTAGCCAGGCAGGTCTTTTTCCTTCTCTCGAGCAAGCGTGCACCTCTAACCCTGACCTTTCCCTTTCTTAGTTAGAATATAACCAGCTCCTTGCTTTCCTTCGCAGGTTTTCTCTCCTCCCTGTGCTCTCTTCCATCCTCACTGCCCTGGAGAGTGTTTTCCAAAATACAGAGGCCCCTACATATGCCCTTTGTCTTCTCTGACTTGTTCTTGAGAGTGTTGACTCCGAGCCTGCTGCCTTACACTAGTTTATGGGAGAGTCATCTTCAGTTGTGCCTTTCCCCGCTGATTGGTCTCTGTCTTTTTTGTTCACCCACAAGTTGCCGCTACCATACAGCACTCATTCTCACCTGCTGGTATTGCTCTCTGGACCTCCTGAATAAGTTTTATCCTGGTGCTTTCAGTCGTTGTTGGTGCTGTGGTTTTGGGAGAAGTTTGTGGTCTTTGGGGGGCCCCTGGAACCCTCTCCCTAGTTTGCTCTTGGTAAGAACCGGTGTGGTCTCCAGGATGAAGGGGGACCTCCTGCGTCACTTTCTCACGACTGCCAGGACAGTCATTCATTGACACTGGCGACTTACCATAGCTCCTTTTTTGATGGTGTGGCTACAGGAGTTTCTTTTTATACAGAGAATGGAGATCTTGCTTGCGGTGGATACTATTGACTCCTCCTGGTTTTATGCCCTTTCGCAGCCCTGGGTGGTGTGTCAGGAGACTGCAGGATTTGTTAACATCTTTTTTCTAGACCCCCCCTGGCCTAATGGGATCTTTCTTCTCCTTCATGGTTCTCCCCATTGTAGTCCTGTCTTTTCCTTTCCCTCATCCCTCCTGTTACATTTCCCCCCATCCCATGTATGACATATTCCTCCCGCTGCAGTTCTCCCCTTCTTTCTCGTGCTGTTTTTCTTTTTTTCTCCTGCTTTAGAGGTGTTATTGCTGTCCTTCGATGGTGACATTACACTTGTTACACTTATATATGCAGACGACAGGAGCAGTTCCTTTCGCCACTGTCCCTTGGTACCTGCATCTGTTTATTACTAGTTACCGTTGTACCTCGCCTGTTGTTGTTGACTTTTTGGCTTATTAACTCAATATTGTTTTTCTGGTTCATTTATTGTATATGTCATATGAATTTTTTTTTTTCAGTAAAATTGATTACACATAAAACAAAGTTATACCACAGTAAAGAACAGGATGGACACCTGAATCCAGAATCAAACACGTACAACCTGTGAACTGTATGATTTCTAATAATGAAGTTTAATTTCTCTCCTCTAACTTAAAGGGAAGCTCTCAGCAGGACAAACTAATGTCAATACCTTGTAGCGTAGCTTTTACACTTTCCAATAGTGTCTTTCTTATTCTGGATTGCTGCTGAATTTTCATGAAAAACAGCATTTTATTCGTATGCAGATTAGCTGAAAAGGGACATTTCTCCTTCTGCTAGGGCTTAAATCTCTGCTCTAGACCAGCATTTCCAAAACTTTTTGAGTGGAGGAGCACTATTCAGGATAGAAATTCTGTAGGGAGCACTTCAATTTTTATCTAAAACCTACATAGGTGCCAAAGATAATGAGCGATATTAACAATGGGGGGGAGGATTTCTAACAAATTTATATTAGATATTACATTTTCGTTCGTTGAACACTTCTGGCTCATTTGGCGTCACTAACTCTTCCACAAACTCTTCAGCCTGTCAAATTATTTCAGCATCAGTAATCTCTTCAACACTGCAATTGAAAAGTCGTACCATCCAAATCTGATTCTGGATAATCACAACATCCATATTTTAACTTTTTAACATAATATTTGAACATACCTGTTAGATGTTGAAGCCGCTGCTCCTACTGGAGGGTCTGTGTCAGTGGTATTAACTGCTTTTCTGAAGGATCCAGTCTTCAACCGGCAATCCATTGCTGAACAACCAAATGTTTTTCGACTAACACGTGGTGAATAACTGCAAATACTGCACAAACTAAACTGACACAGCAAGGATCGAGTGACCGCACAATACGAGTGTGAAACATGACTAAAGCACTTCTGTCCGTAGGTACAGTTTGTTCGGCGAATCACATTTTTTCTCGTTCACACGTAGGAATAGCCTTAATAAAGACTATTCTTCTCCTACCTTTAGAAGTTTTCTCCGCGCTGCCGTTCGGTAGAAATCCTGGTTTTCGTCTGTATGCAAATGAGTTCTCTTGCAGCACTGGGGGGCGGGCCCCAGCGCTCAAACAGCACTGGGGGCGTCCCCAATGCTGCGAGAGAAATCTCCAGCGCCGCCTCCATCTTCTTCAAGAACAGCCTCTCTGCATGTCTTCTTCTGGAGCTGGGTTCAAACTTCTAGGCCTCGGGCAGAGCCAACTGCGCATGCCCATAGGCCACAAGAAAATGGCTGCTTACACAGCTGTTTGAGCGCTGGGGCCTGCCCCCAGTACTGCGAGAGAACTAACTTGCATACAGATGAAAACCGGGATTTCTACCAAACAGCGGTGCGGAGAAGACATCTAAAGGTAGGTTGAAGAATAGCCTTTCTTAAGGCTATTCCTACGTGTGAATGAGAAAAAATTTGATTTTTCTTGTTGTTCATTCTACAGTCATTCACAAAAAAAAAAATAAAAAAAAAATGCTCCTAGATAGAAATGTTGTGTGCAGGTATGCCTCAGGAAGATATGTAAATGATAACGGGTATGGTCTAATTAGACACTGGGTACTTCCATAAAAGGCTTCCATCACTGCCTTATAAAAAGAAGCTACTTTTGGGCTGTACAGTATGCCTCTTGGTGAGAGGTAGTTGACTGCTAGTCATGTCTCTACGATGCACAAGAAGACATTTTACCTCGTGCCCAGACTTTGAGAAGGGGCAGATCATTGGACTGAGAGAAGCAGGATGGTCATTTTGACAAACTGCACACCATCTAGATAAATAAATTTCCTGCACTCGAAATTATGCTTCCAAATACTGTGAACTTTTATTTACATCCGACAAAAAACATTTCGGTCATATACAGACCTTCTTCAGTTTGTCTTAAAATACAAAAGAAATATAAACCAATTAACATAATATAAGTGATTCCATCACATAGACAAGATATACAAACAATAGTAGACAACGATACAATCAATTGGTGTTAAATATATAGCCCAAAAGGTATAGGATATATAAAGGTATGTGCAGATCTGGGCAGCTTAGTAAGGGTATTAAATAATAACACCATTTGATCAGCAAACAATAACAGAGTATGCACAAACAGGTACAATAGACATATTGAACATCATGATATACTGCCAAGCCGAATGGGATATGTTGTCGTACTTGTACTGAGGAATGGTGCCCAGCTTGCTAGACAAAATGCTATGTCCTATGAGTACAAACAGTGTAACAAATCCTATACAATCTTACCGGTGGAGTATAGTGGAAGGTGGAAGCTTGGAAGGTGTCCAGGTCAGATGGGGTAATGGAGGTGAGGACGTATGGGGTTAAATAGGGTGTTTTTGGCGCCAAGAGCCGTCAGAGCGGGAGCCCCGCCCCTAAAGGGGCGTGGCCCCAAGCCCAAGGACACCCGGCGCCCCCCGACATACAGTCCTATGAAAAAGTTTGGGCACCCCTCTTAATCTTAATCATTTTTAGTTCTAAATATTTTGGTGTTTGCAGCAGCCATTTCATTTTGATATATCTAATAACTGATGGACACAGTAATATTTCAGGATTGAAATGAGGTTTATTGTACTAACAGAGAATGTGCAATATGCATTAAACCAAAATTTGACCAGTGCAAAAGTATGGGCACCTCAACAGAAAAGTGACATTAATATTTAGTAGATCCTCCTTTTGCAAAGATAACAGCCTCTAGTCACTTCCTGTAGCTTTTAATCAGTTCCTGGATCCTGGATGAAGGGATTTTGGACAAACAATTCAAGTTCAGTTAAGTTAGATGGTCGCCGAGCATGGACAGCCCGCTTCAAATCATCCCACAGATGTTCAATGATATTCAGGTCTGGGGACTGGGATGGCCATTCCAGAACATTGTAATTGTTCCTCTGCATGAATGCCTGAGTCGATTTGGAGCGGTGTTTGGACATTGTATTGCTGAAATCTCCATCCCCGGCGTAACTTCAACTTCGTCACTGATTCTTGAACATTATTCTCAAGAATCTGCTGATACTGAGTGGAATCCATGCGACCCTCAACTTTAACAAGATTCCCGGTGCCGGCATTGGCCACACAGCCCCAAAGCATGATGGAACCTCCACCAAATTTTACAGTGGGTAGCAAGTGTTTTTCTTGGAATGCTGTTTCTTTTTGGACGCCATGCATAACGCCTTTTTTTATAACCAAACAACTCAATCTTTGTTTCCAAAATGAAGTTGGCTTCTCCAAATGTGCTTTTGCATCCCTCAGGCAACTCTATTTGTGGCATACGTGCAGAAACGGCTTCTTTCTCATCACTCTCCCATACAGCTTCTCCTTGTGCAAAGTGCGCTGTATTGTTGACTGATGCACAGTGACACCATCTGCAGCAAGATGATGCTGCAGCTCTTTGGAAGTGGTCTGTGGATTGTCCTTAACTCTTCTCACCATTCTTCTTCCCTGCCTTTCTGATATTTTTCTTGGCCTGCCACTTCTGGGCTTAACAAGAACTGTCCCTGTGGTCTTCCATTTCCTTACTATGTTCCTCACAGTGGAAACTGACAGGTTAAATCTCTGAGACAACTTTTTGTATCCTTCCCCTGAACAACTATGTTGAACAATCTTTGTTTTCAGATCATTTGAGAGTTGTTTTGAGTAGCCCATGATGCCACTCTTCAGAGGAGATTCAAATAGTAGAACAACTTGCAATTGGCCACCTTAAATACCTTTTCTCAAGATTGGATACTCCTGGCTATGAAGTTCAAAGCTCAGTGAGCTTACAAAACCAATTTTGTGCTTCAGTAAGTCAGTAAAAAGTAGTTAGGAGTATTCAAATCAATAAAATGATAAGGGTGCCCATACTTTTGCACTGGTCAAATTTTGGTTTAATGCATATTGCACATTTTCTGTTAGTACAATAAACCTCATTTCAATCCTGAAATATTACTGTGTCCATCAGTTATTAGATATATCAAACTGAAATGGCTGTTGCAAACACCAAAATTTTTAGAACTAAAAATGATTAAGATTAATAGGGGTGCCCAAACTTTTTCATAGGACTGTACTAAGGGACTAGATAAGAAGAGAGAGGAGTGCATTGGTGGTGAACAGTGGATCCACAGGTTTCCCTGTGTCAGTAGCGCTTCCAGGAGTCCTCCAGTAAATGAAAGGAGGCCACTTCCAGTTCGCGAGTGCCGCGACCGGAAGTCATGCGTTCCACAGTGGAATGCATGGGAAAATAGTGTGTCGGCCGGCACAAGTCTGCCGGTAATACAGAAATACAAGTAAGCGTACAGGTGGATACATAGAAACATAATAGAAGGGGATGTGGAGCAAAAGGGAAGAAGAAAGGGAAGATAATAAAGTATAGAAAATAGAGATGGATATGTGTCACTGAGTGGAACGCAAGGAAGAACCATGCGTTCCAAGCTGGAACGTATGGAGAAATTAAAGGGACATGCATACTGTGAAGGAAAACAATGTAGAAAATAAGGCAAAGGGAAAGAAAGGGGGAAAGGAAAAAAACCTGCACACCATCTAGGCCGTTCTGTCTTTACTGTCTATTACATGAGGGCATGCACACACAGTGAACAGACTCAAGACAGCCCAGCCAGACCACCAGTAGAGATCATTGTTTGATTAGTTGATAAGAATGAGCAGCTCCCAGTTTCCTTATCCACCACACAGACATGGGTAGCTTCTAGAGATGAGCGAGTACTAATCGAAACTCCCGTTTCGAACAGCACACACCCATAGGAATGAATGGATGCAGCCGGCACGCAGGGGGTTAAGCGGCCGGCTGCTGGCAAAGTCTGCGTGTTGGCAGCTTCCATTCATTCCTATGGGTGCGTGCTATTCTAAACGGCCGTTTCGAATAGTACTTGCTCATCTCTAGTGGCTTCTTCATTACACACTCCTGACTCTTGATAGGCGGCAATTTCCAGTTTCTTAACAGAAGGATATTTGGTGTCACCTTGTCCATTATGTGTCCTGTCATTGATTGACAGCCACTGTTGCATTCTTTTGCAGTGGTGTCATGTACGAAAAAGATGGACTTCTACTGGCTTGAATCATCGTGTTGAGCTATAAATCCAGTTTCTGTTTGGGAACCCATGATGAATGTCTCCTTCAGATTATAACACTTCTTTGGCCTTCTCAGTGACCAAACTTGTCACCAATTAATTCTAATGATGAGATGCTGGCTTTGGCAAACTGCAAGTGTGTGGGATGTCCAGGCCTAGCAGTCTACATGCCTCCATGACCCACTGAATCACATCTTGTATCCATGCTAGTGTAGGCCCACCTGGGTGCTAGATCTTCCTTTCACTTGTACAGTTTTTCCCAATATGCTTATCCTCTTGCTCTATTATTGCAGCCACTTACATATATCATCATTATATTCACACATAGTAAGGTTCTTTCTATTTCAACAATTTCTTGGTGCATTATGATTTATTTTTATTTTTTTTGTCAATGAGTGTATATTTTCTTTCTGTGATCATATACACAACATAGTTTTTGTTACATCCTTTTTTCAAAAAAGGTTTTGGATGGTGCAATGTAATTACAGGCTCTACAAGTACAGAAATTCATCGGTCCTTGTGGCCTGAAATGACTGGGCAACAGTTTTGGTAGATTATGGGTATGATTTATCAAGATGGGCATTTTCACTAGACTTAAGAAATTATTTATAACAGAAAACGGCTGGGCTAAAGGCTTCACCCCATCATGCCACCACTGTGCCCCTTACAAGAAAATGGCAAAGGTGATAAAAAAAACTACTCTTACCACAAATTTTTAAAAAAGATTCAAAGTATTTAGTCATATACAGTGTTGTGCGTCTTGTAATTTTACGTACTATTATTATTGCTACTTTCAGTGATTAAGGTCTCACGCATATAACTAACCTAGGAATGTTTTCAGAACGGACTTAACATTTCTTACAGCCAGCATGACGCATGCACTTGAACTGTAAGGAAATGTAAATGAATGTAGCTGCAGCGTGTATGTAGTGCCCTCTGCTGATTATTTTCTATAAACACAGACTATATATTTTTACTTTTTACAAATCTGCAATTACAATTTATAAGTGTATTATGCAAGTGTACAATAGTTCTTTACCTAAAATGAGTAGGGGAAGTACATTTCTATAATGATATAACTGTTGCAACTATCTTGTAAGTCCTTACAAGTCTGTAAGCTATATCCCAACAAATCTTTGACAAAAGTTAGGCACCAGGAGTGACACTTCAAGACATAGTTTGACACTTAGCCTAGCTAAGAAGTGTTTGATACACGTTTTATTTAAAGGATTAGATGGGGTTTACAAAGAAAATAGAATCTCAAGGTTAATGTCCCATGTTGTTGAATGCAGCTAAAAAAACACAGCGGGAACACATTTCATTTTTTTTCACAGCATTTTTTCTTCCATTTTTTTTCTTCCCTTTATTAAATCTATGTGAGCGTTTCTAAAACTAAAATTGACATGCTGCATTGGGGAAACGCAGCAGAATAAAATGCTGTGTTTTATGTCAAAAGTGAATCATATTCTGGCTAATCTTATGAACAAGTCGTGGAAAAATGACATGCTGCATTTCAAAAATGCAGCATGTCCATGTGCAAACGCTTGTGTTTTAGATTTATAGGGGTATTACCAACTGGCTTGTTCAGCAACATGCATGCTGTGTGCTCTGTTCACTTCCTGGTTTTCTCGGTACATTGGTGGGAGGGGTTTCACTTGCTCTGCTATCTCTATTCATAGCAGTATGTTTGCAGTTAGTAATGAGGGATTGGTTATACATAAATTAGCACAGTTTCGCTGGAAGATGCACAATATGAAGCTGATGTTGCAGAGCTGGATTTGAGCCAGTTTGCAATACATACAGAGGTAACGGACTCTCAGCCCTTATCAGCCAAATTTAATTAAGCTGACTAATAACTGGAAGAGCAGGAGATAAACAGCCCAGAAATACAAGCTGCTCTGTGCACCCAGCCCCTCCCCCTCCCCTCCTGAGAACAGTAAGGCTCTGTTCCCACGGAGTAACGCGCCATGCATTCAGACACGTATACACGTGTCAGAGTGTGAGCGCTCAAAACAGATCCCATTCACTTCAATGTGTGCCGGCTCACGCGCGCTACACATTGAAATCAATGGGTTAAAAAGCCTCCCATTGATTTCAATGTGTAGCGCCCGTAAGCCAGCACACATTGAAGTGAATGACCAAACAAAGCAGTTTTGATAAAGCAATGTATTTAGGAAAAGTCTGAACTACACATAAACTAGCAGTATAGATAGGATCCTTGATATGGGACAACCCCTTCAATAAAGAGAAAAAACACAGAAAAATGCAGCAAAAATCTATAAAAAAAAAACAAAACAAAAAAAACGCTGTGGAAAACAATTAGGCGTTTCCCTGAGGGACAACACAGTGGCTCAGTGGTTAGCACTGCAGCCTTTCAGCGCTGGAGTCCTGGGCTCGAATCCCACCAGGAACAACATCTGCTAGGAGTTTGTATGTTCTCCCTTTGTTTGTGTGGATTTCCTCCCTTTCTACAAAGTCATACTGATAGGGAAAAAAAATGTACATTGTGATCCCTATATGGATCTCATTTGGATGTTTGTGGGTTTGTGTGTTTGGATGTTTGTTCCTCAATCACAGCCAAACAGCTGAATGGATTTTGTTGAAATTTCACACACTGACATATTGCCCAGGAAGGAGGGATAGGCTACTCTAAATGTGGATCACTCACCCCAAATTGCCACCGCGACCCTCAAAAGTTCACTCTGGTTCTGCTGTAGATTCGCATGAATCCTATCCACTTTGCCTGCACTGTACAATGCCGCAATTTTTCCCGCAGCGTCTCCGCTGCGGGCAAATTGCAACGTTTCCCGTCCGTGGGGCCCTGGCCTTAAAGAGTCTTTCTGGAGTTTTATATTGATGACCTAGGTTGTCAATATCAGATTGGTGGTAGGCCAACTCCTTGTATGCCAACAAGTCAGGTGATAGAAGGGAGCAAGGCATTCCTAGAACTGTGTGGTAGCATGTAATGGCTCTCTCCCATTAAACTGAGTGGAAAACTCTCTACTATAGGGGTTGTCCAGTAATAGGACAAACTATGATGGGGGACAGGTGTTTCTTGCCTGTCCATGGCACTGGTTCAATCAAATGTGTTCCATGGCTCAGTCCCTGTGTCCTACGTGACCATTGAGAATAATCAGTCGCTGAAGTGGGACCAGTGATATCACATTGCCAGTTCTGCGTCAGCGACCGCTGAGATCGCTGATTGATCCCTTTCATTTAATTTCCTGTCTTTGGGAAGTCTTGTTTCTGCTGTAGTACCATTGGCTGGTACGTTTTTGTAACCCAACATATTAGGGGGCACGTAATGCTTCCATAATCACAGTTGTTGCATTGTGTATGATATGATTTATTTTTAGTTCTTGTGTGTTGTAGTGTCTGTAACTGTTTCCATTCCTTGCAGGAGGACTTCATGGAAAAATCCTGTTGCTTCTTGTTACATGAACTGTGTGAGGACCAGTGTTAGACAGTATTGCATAAACACCTTTAACGACAGACTGATTTTTTTTTTCTCTCTCTCTCTTCTCTGGAGGATACAAAATGTCCTGCACATCAGAGCGTCTTCTTAAGTTACATGGATAGAGTTTGTTTACAGCTGTGACAGTAAGACAACACGAGCCGTTCCTAGAAAAAAAAAAAAAAAAAAGATACATGGACACTGAAAACGGTTTATACTTTCTTGGCAAACTTCAAACCATTCCAGTGGTTTGGACAAAATAAAGCCAAGGGCCAAAACCACCAGTGTTACTGGTTGGTTATTATATTTTAATCTTCTTGGCATTTGTATTGCATTCATATGAAATGGGATGTTACCTGATATGTGCAAAATAATATTGATTTAGTTACAGAATAGATTACTGTTTAACTATATACAGCTGTTATATACAGCTGCCTGGCGTTTTATTAGGTTGTGCGTGGCTAGTCCTTAATACTGTAGCTGTGTGCAGTAAACCTTTTATCGGTGGAGGTAGACAATCTGCTAAGACCACTTGGCTTTGTATGTGTCTCCAACAGACTTTTTATGGCAATTAATTGTTAAAGTGGAACTCCCATTTCTTTTACTGCTATTGTGTCAGTATTGTTTGGTGACCATTTTTGTAATATACTTTATTAACCTATATAACTTCCTTTCTAATACAAAACAGGTTGTAACATACTTCTTAGCAACTCTGTAACTGACACTAGATTTACACTAGCGTTCAGGAGTCCATTCTTAAAGTCCACTGTGGAACACTAATAACAGAAACACTATCTGCTGTGGAAACCCGTGGAGCCCATAAACTGTAATGGGGTCCATCAGGTTTCTGCCCAAAGTAGTTGGAGAGAACAGTCCTGCTTGCAGCATTATGTGGCGTAATGCGGAATATTACTGTCCCTGCAAAGAGGATGGGATAGCTAATTCTATCCACACATTGCAGAAAAATTCATGCTGTGATTTGTAGCATGTCAGTTATACCTACCAAAATGCCGGTGGTTTCCCTATAGGTATAATGGAAGCAGAAAGTGAAAAGCACTATGAAAAGTGATGTGGAAAAAAACTGTGATGCATTGCCGCCACGGTTTTACTCGCAGTGCTTTTTTGCCACGGGTCTTCATTGGGTCTTAGCTTGCAGGACTTTTCACTCTGCATATTTTATGCGGAATGGGGACGGAATCTCCAAACGGTCACCCAGCGCTGGTGTGAGCGCAGCCTGAGCTGTGATGCTAGGTTCACACCTGCGTTCTACTCTCCGTTCTGTGCTTTCCGTCTTCTGCATGCCAGAAGACGGAAATCACTGACCGGGTCCGGCCGTGAGCGACGGTGAGCGATTTATGCTCTCCGCCGCGAAACCGGATTTTTTAATCCGGACACAGAGTACTGCATGTCCGACTCTGTGTATGGATTAAAAAACCCGGTTTCGCGACGGAGAGCGCAAAACGCTCACTGCCGCTCACGGCCAGACAGCTTTCTCACCCATTCAAATGAATGGGTGAGAGAGACTCCTGCAGGTTTCCGTATCCTGCTCTGTTTTATGCAGGAAACAGAAACCTGCAGAACGGACACCTGGGCGCAGATGTGAACGAACCCTTACTAAGGAACGTTTATACACAGTTGTATTGTGAATATGCAGAGCTGACACATTTACCAAAGGGGAGTTTTATACCACTGGTGGGCTAAAATGTTTAGGGCTAGAATGGGTTAAAAGATAAAATAAGCCTCGCTGAAGCCAGAAATTAGCTGAGTGGGCATTTACACACAATTACCATGTCTCGAGATTGGCCTCTACTATTTAGTCCCATGTGAAACTGGTAAATGCATATGTTGGTGTTGGGGGCTTGGTGAGTAATTCCTTCCCTTCCCTTCCCTGTTATCCCTTTGCACAAGTGGTGCAAACTATTGGGGTGCCTGTGAGAACAATATTGGTAGTGCGGTTGCTTGGCCCTCTTGTGCTGTCACTGGAGATGATATATGTATGCATTGCAATATAAGTATGTCTTTTCTTCGCTCCATATGGCAGACCGATGATACTCAGCCAGAAATATTTTTTGACAATTGGCATTTTCTATAACTAGTCTGTGAAGTAGGGATTCATTTCTACACAATAGCGGTAACTTATAAGAAGCAAGTGATTATGTGACCTCTAATAACTTGGTAACTATACCTTAGTGCAACCACAGAGAATGTGCCTGTCATGTAGGAAAGCGCTCGGTATGCCCACATGTTAGTTAGTGTGTTATAAAAACAGCCATATGGAGGCTGAAGCATTATCTCCACATTGTGGTAAGATGAAGAAAAACAAGTGATCTGAGAAGCCGCAGATTCAGCCTGTCAACAGCTTTCTATCACTCAATGCTAATTGCATTCTGCCGAATGATGTGTCTAAAAGCTTGCCAAGGCCAATTTCTGCTTTGGGGTATCTAATGAACGCAACGGTTGATTCTTATTGCGAAGGTTAATACAAACAATATAATATGCATTGTAATTTTACTGAACTTAAGTCTTTTTTTTCTACTTTGACAGATAAAGTGGAGCTCCACTTTGAAACCTATATATTGTAGAATTTTATTATGAATTGAATTTTTTCCCACTATCTACTTCTTACCAAAGCACTCCCTTACGCCGGAGCCCCACATTGCGAAAAATGCTGCAATTTGTGGATGGGATTCTGGCTAAACCAATCCACACATCGCAGAAAAATATCCACAGCAGAAATGCCCTGATTTCAAAACCGTTGCATTTTTGTAAATTGCAGCATGTCATACTTATACTTATAGTATTGTTATACTTGTGGACACGCTTGTGCTTTCCATATAGATGTAAGGGTAAGTTCATACAGAGATTTTTGGTCAGGATTTTGGGGCCGTATCCACCTCAAAATCCAGACCAAAAAGACAGCTCGCATTGAAATCAATGGGAGCCGCTCAGGAGTTTTTGCCCGGGAGCCGTTTCCTCCGGCTCCCTGAAAAAACAAGCGACATGCTCATTCTTCAGGCCGTTTTGCCTCGCGATTTGGCCTGAAGACACTCCTTCCTCCCGACTAGGCCTGTTCATTCAAATGAATGAGCCGACATAGGAGGGTGCTGCTGCTAGGCCAGCTCATTCACACATGGGCAAAGGGGCGGATTTTGACAGCGGATTTCGCTTCAAAATCCACCCCTTTGCAATGGTGGTCTATGCAGACCGCCGGGCTTCGGGCTGCTGCTAGTGGAGAAAAGAAGCGACATGCCCTTTCTTCAGGCGGAAGCCGCGGCGCGCTGGGCCGCGGCTTTAATGGTGCATTCACAAGATGCAGTTAAAGTTATACGTTTATTTATGTTTTTATAAATGAAAAGTCTGATCCTACACATGAGTATGTATACAGAGATAATTGTCAGTGGCCAAGTAGCATCTACTTGACACTAATCTCAGCATGAGCAGTGAAAGTAATGAATTATAAGTTATACACAACTGTATATCAATCTGCTCAGTTCTTCCTACTCTATAACATGCTGCCGGCAGATAGAGTAAGACTGCATTTTCATGCGACAGGTTCTCTTTAACAGGTCCTGGTCATCTGTCTTATATCCCATTTATATTTATATTAAATCATTTCTTGCATGATAGACTCTTTGAAAGAGATATACTGTAAATCTGATGGCCTATGCACCTCACTGTGTCCCGAATTACTAAGGTATTCTCACCTGAAAGCATTGCTTCAACTGAAGAATATCTCTACAACGTCGGCAGCAAAAATCATAGTTTTCCCTCCAACTTGTGACCTCAGCCTAATACAGATGCACACAGCTTGGTTGCTTGCATGACTCCTAACTTGGTCAAGGTCTCTTTTGGACAAATCATAAAAGCGATGAAATATGAATTAAGCTAGGTTCACATATCAGTTGGAGACTGCCACAGAAACTGCCAAAAATCAACGGAGAGAAAATTCCTGGACTCATCTCTCCGTTGCTTTCCGTATAAAGAAGGTGGAGACTGGACAGACACCCAGCACATCTCATTAAAGTTTCTGGGGTCAGCTGGTGTCATGGGTAACCGCTGGTTTAGCCTTCTCGGTCTCCGTAGTTTGGTTCCCCACAGACCCGTACAACAGAGACCTGTGTGCAGATGTGAACCTAGCCTTACAAAAACATGCATGAGTTTAATTCAAAAGCTGAATGATAAGATAAATTCTGAGACTTTGTTAATGGCAAAAAAATGACTAAAATTGCACTTGTGAAATTGATATCATGTATGCCAAACTGCCAAGTGAAATGCGCTCACTAGCTGTAAACACACTTTATAAAGGCATATAGTACTTTGTGGTTAGCTTTAGTCTACATGCATCTATTTACTAAGTACTGAATATATTTCCAGTAGAGTATTTGCCGTACTGGTTTGTCAGTAATCTTATAAATATTATACATATTACTATACAAATTGTCTATACTTGGCGTTACTCTTTCAAAATGACTAAATATGTAATGACCACATGGGGGAGACACTTTGCATAATGTCATCATTCCTTCTTTAGTTTTGCTAAACAAGGCATGTAAACCACGCAGAGAGAGACCTCTACTCTATATACTGTACATGCCTAAAATCTAGTAGATGGTGTTCCCATCTTATCTGACTCCTGTTGCCAGTAACTGTTCCCAGGCTGGTACTTATTGATATAATAATTCTGTCCACCTACCTTTAACTTCATGTTATTCCTGACATCCTTCCTAATCTTGTCAGTAGTAATCGTGCTGGGAGTGGAATTCCTAGTATAGTTTATCTTAGATGCTAGGAACTGCCTTCCAGCGACACACTGTCCCATATCAGTTACAGTATGGGACAGTAGGTCACTCAGAGACAGGGACTCCTAACACCATAGAGAACTAGGATGCTAGGAGTCCCGCTCCCAGCATAAAGTTCAAGTCGGTAAATCTGGCTGACAAACGGAGCATGTTTCACAGTTGAAACACAGTCGTTTGCTGCTCCGCTTAGGTAGAGTTTGACATGGTAGCCATAAAGCAGCAGCTGCAAACAGTGAGCAGTGGTTAACATGTAAGAAATACTAGGAGCTGCGCACTCTGGGAAACAGATTATCTATGGGGATCCAGATAGTCAGACCCTGATGATGTAAAATTGATGGCCTATGTTAAATGTTTTTCTACGTTTCCTAGGGTTTCTCCTGTCTCCTCTCCCTTCCACTTCCTAGTTTTCAGTTCAGACAAACAGCAGTATACTCCCAAACGAACAGTGTGCCTGTTGTAACTTGCACAATTATCTCTGGATTGACATAAGAATAAAATAAAGGGATGCCCCTTTCCTCACTACGCCTTACCCCCTTTCCACAAAGTTCCACCTCTTTTTCTATTTAGGCTTAAAATATGTCTAAAGCAATTATGTCATGAAGCTATTAGGTACCATTTGCTCCTGAGTTCTGGTGTCTTTCCATTGGTAAATCTTACCAAATATGTTTTATAAGGTCCATTTTGTGTCTGGCAACCAAATAAGAAAAACATAGATCAATTTCATGGAAAGTTATTTACAAATACAAGTGCATCTCAATAAATTAGAATATCATCAAAAAGTTATTTTTTTCTTTAGTAATTCAATTGAAAAAGTGAAAAACATTATGTATATTCAAATTTTAATAAAATTTTTCAAATATAACAACAAAAAAAAGGACAAGAATAACGCACACAAACAAGTGGCACGCAGGCTGCACCTGTAAAAAAGAGGACGGAGGTAAGACCCCATCCAGCGCTATGGAACATAATATGATAATAAAGGGACAGAAGGCCCAGAGGTACAGGACCAAAAAGAACAACATAAAAAAGGGAAAGGGGGCGAACCAATGGACAAGGGAAACACACAGCGGAAACTACAGTCACAGAAACACATATGAGTAAAGAAGGGAGGCAACAGAGGGAGGGTAGAATGACCAGCAAGCTCCTCCAAAGAAATGGGGAAAAGGGATAGCAAGGTAGCACTGTATTCATGTGTTGACTCAAGAGAAGTAAGATGAGAATTTGGTCGATTCCTGGAATACCACTCAAGGCCACCAGAGAGCGTCAAATTTGGAGGGGTCAGTGGAATCCACCGCCACCAGGGCCTCAATTCTCCTAATTAAGAGAAGCTCCTGTAGAAGTTCAACTAGGGAGGGTACAACAGTGCTCCGCCAGTGTCTGGGAACGATGTTTCTGGCAGCTGTGAGGAAGTGTCTCAGGAAGTCTTTCTTCACAGCAGAAATCCTGCCTGGGATGGCTGAAAGAAGGGCCAGCTGGGAAGATGTAGCGACCACACACCTTAGAGTACAGAGTGAACACCGCTTCCCAGAAGGGCCTAAGAATGTCACACTTCCAAATGTAATATAGAGTGCCTTTTTCAGTACCACAGTGCCAACACTGGTCAGTCACAGCAGGTTAGGTTCTATTGAGGAAATCAGGGCACTGGTACCACTGAGACAGAATTTTGAAATTCTTTTCTTGCACACTGCAAGGCAATGGAAGTAAACACATACAGTACATTAAGTCATTAATCAGTGAACTTTTTCAAGTGTTTATTTATATTAATGTTGATTATGGCTTACAGCCAAAAAAAACCAAAAGTCAATATCTCAGAAAATTAGAATAATTAAACCAAAACGACTGCAAAGGCTTCCTAAGCGTTTAAAAAGGTCCCTTAGTCTGGTTCAGTGGGCACCACAATCATGAGGAAGACTGCTGACTTGACAGATGTCCAGAAGGCAGTGGAGTCAGTGCTTCAAGAGCCACCATACACAGACGTATCCAAGACATGGACTACAAGTGTCGCATTCCATGTGCCAAGCCACTCATGACCAATAGACAATGCCAGAAGTGTCTTACCTGTGCCAAGGGGAGAAAGAACTTGACTGTTTCTCAGTGGTCAAAGGTGTTGTTTTCAGATTAAAGTAAATTTTGCATTTCATTTGGAAATCAAGGTCCCAGAGTCTGGAGGAAGAGTGGAGAGGCTGCACACAATCCAAGCTGCTTGAGGTCTAGTGTGAAGTTTCTGCAATCAGTGATGGATGGGGAGCCATGTCATCTGCTGATGTAGGTCCACTGTGTTTTATTATAGTCAGTGCAGCCGTCTACCAGGAAATTCCTGCTTTCCTCTTCCCCACTTCATGCTTGCCTCTGCCAAGAAGCGTTTTGGAGATGGAAAGTTCATTTTCCAACAGGACTTGGCACCGGTCCCCAATGACAAAAGCACCAAGACCTGGGTTAATAACCACAGTATCACTGTACTTGATTGGCCAGCAAACTCGTCTGATCTTAACCCCATAGAGAATCTATAGGGTATTGTCAAGAGGAAGATGAGAGACTCCACACCCAACAATGCAAACGAGCTGAAGTCTGCTATCATACAACCTAGGCTTCCATAACACCTCTGCAGTACCACAGGCTGATCTCTCCATGCCGCATTTTCTGCAGTCATTCATGTAAAAGAAGCCCCCACCAGCATCCCTAACATCTTACCTCTTCACTAACAGAGGTAAGATGTCTGCCGTTCACGCAGCGCTCTCTCTGCAGGAAGCAGGAGAGTTGCCCCACCTCCAAATGCTGTCAGCTTGCTGTGTGTCAGCAAAAACATCTCAGCGTGATAGGTTAGCCACCAGGGCCCTAAACCATACAAATATGTTTTTTCCTGGTTTCTGTTTATCTTGTTCACATCCAACTCTTTGAGATTTGTTTTGTTTGTGTATGAGTACCTGTATATACAGTGCCTACAAGTAGTATTCAACCCCCTGCAGATTTAGCAGGTTTACACATTCGGAATTAACTTGGCATTGTGACATTTGGACTGTAGATCAGCCTGGAAGTGTGAAATGCACTGCAGCAAAAAAGAATGTTATTTCTTTGTTTAATTTCTTTTTAAATTGTGAAAAATTATTCAGAGGGTCATTTATTATTCAACCCCTCAAACCACCAGAATTCTGTTTGGTTCCCCTAAAGTATTAAGAAGTAGTTCGGACACAAAGAACAATGAGCTTCACATGTTTGGATTAATTATCTCTTTTTTCAGCCTTTTCTGACTATTTAAGACCCTCCCCAAACTTGTGAACAGCACTCATACATGGTCAACATGGGAAAGACAAAGGAGCATTCCAAGGCCATCAGAGACAAGATCGTGGAGGGTCACAAGGCTGGCAAGGGGTACAAAACCCTTTCCAAGGAGTTGGGCCTACCTGTCTCCACTGTTGGGAGCATCATCCGGAAGTGGAAGGCTTATGGAACTACTGTTAGCCTTCCACGGCCTGGACAGCCTTTGAAAGTTTACTCCCTTGCCAAGGCCAGGCTTGTCCGAAGAGTCAAGGCTAACCCAAGGACAACAAGGAAGGAGCTCCAGGAAGATCTCATGGCAGTGGGGACATTGGTTTCAGTCAATACCATAAGTAGCGTACTCCACCGCAATGGTCTCCGTTCCAGACGAGCCCGTAAGGTACCTTTACTTTCAAAGCGTCATGTCAAGGCTCGTCTACAGTTTGCTCATGATCACTTGGAGAACTCTGAGACAGACTGGTTCAAGGTTCTCTGGTCTGATGAGCCCAAGATCGAGATCTTTGGTGCCAACCACACACGTGACGTTTGGAGACTGGATGGCACTGCATACGACCCCCAAGAATACCATCCCTACAGTCAAGCATGGTGGTGGCAGCATCATGCTGTGGGGCTGCTTCTCAGCCAAGGGGCCTGGCCATCTGGTCCGCATCCATGGGAAGATGGATAGCACGGCCTACCTGGAGATTTTGGCCAAGAACCTCCACTCCTCCATCAAGGATCTTAAGATGGGTCGTCATTTCATCTTCCAACAAGACAACGACCCAAAGCACACAGTCAAGAAAACCAAGGCCTGGTTCAAGAGGGAAAAAAAATCAAGGTGTTGCAGTGGCCTAGTCAGTCTCCTGACCTTAACCCAATTGAAAACTTGTGGAAGGAGCTCAAGATTAAAGTCCACATGAGACACCCAAAGAACCTAGATAACTTGGAGAAGATCTGCATGGAGGAGTGGGCCAAGATAACTCCAGAGACCTGTGCCGGCCTGATCAGGTCTTATAAAAGACGATTATTAGCTGTAATTGCAAACAAGGGTTATTCCACAAAATATTAAACCTAGGGGTTGAATAATAATTGACCCACACTTTTATGTTTAAAATTTATTAAAATTTAACTGAGCAACATAACTTTTTGGTTTGTAAGATTTATGCATCTGCTAATAAATCCTGCTCTTGTTTGAAGTTTGAAGGCTCTAACTTATTTGCATCTTATCAAACCTGCTAAATCTGCAGGGGGTTGAATACTACTTGTAGGCACTGTAGGTTGGATTTTTCTGTAGCGAATTCTGTATCATATTTCAATCCAAATTTCCAACAAAACTGCATGTAGGTTTCACTGTTGATAATCTGTAGCAGAAATTGACATCCTATGGATTAAAAATTGGTATCTCAAGTCCATTTCTGCACAGAAAATTTCCAAAGCACGTATGAGACATATTAGCAGGTACTGTAGTATGCTGCTGATTTGCCTTGCAAAAATCTCTGCAAACATGCTACGTGTGCAGATGATCTAAAGTCAGGGGTGGGTTAATAATGGGGATGGTGGATAGTAGAACGGGCCACACTCCTTCTTTGCAATGTAGAGGCACAATGTGCTGAATCCCACAATGCCTCTTGTCCTCCAGAATGTCCCCAGTCTGCCATATTACTGTTCACCTTTAATAACCTATGCCCCCTTGTATTAACATTCTCCACCTTTCTTAATATCCCCCCTAAATGTCACCTAATTCCCTCTATATATGAATAATCCTCCTAATTTATCTTGATGCCCCTTATATTAATATTCTCCCCTAATGTGCAAAACAACCAATAACAATTCTACTCACCTAGCTGGCAGCCAGGACCACTGTTTGGATGTGAGTATCCTGGTATGGGAGTTGCAATGCTGTGAAGTCATTGTGTAATCTTTGCCGGTATTCAGATATCTTGTCTGTGTTCCTGGTTTCTTGTAGTCCACAGGTCTAAGGCAGTTTGTGGCTCAGATGTTGGAGACTGGTGTGGCAGTTTGTTATTGGCTTTCTAACCTACCCCAAGTTCAGGCCGAGTTGAATCACCTCTTTTCTCAGGTTCTACAAACTGGCATTATTATTAACAACTAAGTGGGCAGAACTGGGGAGAAGCTTCTGTATTCCATCCCTGCATGGCATTGTCATAGAATCTTCCCTGTATACTTTCTCTCACTTTGCTTCAGCTTTAAAAACTTCATGATGGCTTAGTACTGTGCCCTTACCACAAAATATTCAAATATTTTCACATTCAATGCCTTTATTTTTTATTTTTGTTTTTGTTTTTTTAAGTAAAGCAGAGTCTGGGTAGGACGCAAAGTGCAGGCCAGCTGCAGAATGTTTTCCAAGACTATGATGCACTGATACATGGAACATCTAGTGACTGAAAAACAAGTTCTAGAAGAGGTGGAGTTGGAGGGGTCTGGGTAAAGCATAACATTTCTTGTAATGTTTCATTTCACATTGAGAGTACACTGCCTTATTTTTCCATACAACTCTATGTGCCTCACCTATTATTATGCAGAGGAGCTGTCTGAAGAACACTTAAAACAGGCCATCATTATGCAAAGTTGTGATTCGTATAGTATATCATTGATAAAAATTGCTAAAAAGTATGACATAGACACTTTGGATAAATAGTACAAGAGGTTATTAAGAGCTTTGTTATATATCTTATCAGCGAGAAATACCTCTTTCTGTTTTTATCAGGCTGTCTATCTGTTCCTCTCCCTCTTGTAATGTGACTTTCACTGTAAAAAATATTTATTTATTATGCTTACTTATATAGCGCCATCATATTCCGCAGCGCTTTACAGATATTGTCTATCACTGTCCCATATAGGGCTCACAATCTACATTCCCTATCAGTATGTCTTTGGTGTGTGGGAGGAAGCCGGAGTACCCAGAGGAAACCCACACAAACATGGGGAGAACATACAAACTCCTTGCAGATGTTGCCCTTAGCAGGATTTGAACCTAGGACTCGAGAGCTCGCAAGGCTGCAGTGCTAACCACTGAGCCACAGTGCTGCCCACAGCGCCCACAGCACCCACATCTACCCACAGAGAACTGTATGATTGATACCTAGCCTAGTTTGAGGCTGTACCTGGAAAACTAGGATTTGGACAGTCCTTAAGCTCTGTTGGTAAAACCCTGCATGCACTTTACAATCTCTGACAAAGCTGTACTATGGCATCTATAGAAATATACTTGTATGTAAAGGTATTTGAGACCCTCCCCCATCAAAAAGATTATTCTGTTTTAGGCTAAGGTCCCACATTGCAGAAAACCTGCTTTTTGTTGCAGATATTGATGCAGTTTTTGAGCCAATCCCTGGAGTAAATTTTGCAGAAGGGAGAAATATAAGCTTTCCTTCATATTACCCATTCCAGTTGAAGCCACTCTTGACTTTGACTCAAAAATGCAGAAAAATCTGCTACAGAAAAGCAGTTTTTCTGCAACATGGGGTCTTAGCCTTAAGCTATGGATTTAATCCTTCCCCTACATGTGTATTTGGGCGGATGTCAGGTGTTTAAATATAAGCAGAAGCCATAGCCACCGATGTATTATACAGAAGAGACCCAGCAGCAATGCCCGCGATCAACACCCAGAACGAGATCTGGGAGCATCAATCCTTTACTATGAGAGTCGGCAGCCTATTGAAGGTTAGAACCATCACAATTTTAAAATGCATTACAATGCATCCTTGTGAAGGCTCCCAGGACTGCCTGTTCTTTATTTCTATTACAGGTTACTCTATGTAGCTTGCAATAGAAATGCTGGTACTTTGCAATGCATTAGCACTGTAATGCATTGCATTAGTGATCAGACACCTAGGGGATCTAATAATTACATTATTTTATTTATTTTTTTAAGTAAAAAAACAAATAATTAAAAAAAAATTAAAAGTTCAAATCACCCCCCTTTCATTAGAACACATATAAAAGTACTTAAATACTGTGAAACACCTACACATTAGGTATCCCTCTGTCTGAAAACGCCCGGTCTACCAATGTACAAAAATATTTTTCCCATACAGTAAATGATGTAGCGGGAAAAGAAATCAAAAGTACGAAACCAACGTTTTTTCACTGTTTTACCTGTAATAAAAATTTGATTAAAAAGTGATCAGAGCAATTGACATTCCCCTAAATGGTATAACTAAAAAAGTACACCTGGACGCCCTATTCATCCCTGTACACAGAAGTATAAAAAAGTATAAAAAAAAAAGTTACGGGTGTCAGAATATAGAAACTTTTAGAAAAAAAAAAATTTTGGGCACAATTTTGGATTTTTGTCAAGGGGTTAAAATGTAAATAAAACCATATAAATTTGGTATCCCCAGAATCATACCGAAACATAGAATACAGGGGACATGTCATTTTGGCTGTACAGTGAACGCCGTAAAAACGAAACCCATAAGAAAATCGCAGAAATACACTTTTTCTTCAAATCGCCTCCATTCTTAATTTTTTTTTCCAGCTTCCCAGTACATTGTACATAATAATTAATGGCGGCATCATGCAGAAAAATTTGTCCTGCAAAGATTAAGACTTCATATGGCTCTGGGAGTGGAGAAATAAAAAAAGTTATGGGGTTTGGAAGGGGGAGAGTCAAAAACAGAAAACGAAAATCAAAAAATGCCATCGGCAGTAAGAGGTTAATAAAGATTTGCAGTTTAATATATCCAAATTTTGCTTGTGGTTTTCTAATTCTGTGGTTAAGTTTGCAGTTCCAGTGAGCTTTATGTGCAATTTTTTAGGATATAGGGTCATTCCGTGTCAAGTGAACCAATGATTTTTCCCTCTATATTTTAAATTCTTTTGAGATTTTGTCATTTGGTAATAGTGTGTCAGAGAATGCAAAATGTGAAGAAAAAAAAATTCTAGAAATTTTTTGGGATTTTTAATTGATTTTCAAAGTTCAGAAAAAGTGCGAATTTCGGTGTTTCCTGCCTTTACATTTCTCCTCATAACTTAGGCTAGAAAAAAGATAGAGAAACAAAATAAACGCCATTCTACTCAGAACTATACAGGCTTTCACCAAATATGTCACAAGAGTATCTTTGTTAATATTTTACCCATGTGAACGCAAACACAAAATTTTAAAAAATGCACATGGGCCTGCTATGCCCTTAGCCACATCTGTACCAAAATTCAAGTTGGGATCCCGATGGGATAATATTTTAAAATATAACTATTACAGTGTCATTCCGAAAATCTTGAATTCAGATCTGTTCAGCCTGTGGTCTAAAATGACAGTGAAGTCCATGAAGTGGTAGAAGGCGGCACAAGATTGGCAAAGGATGACATAACTGGTTATGTGACCTGTGAATATGATCGGCGCTGGTGGCTGGCTACTGTACTCTCCAAAGATTGTGAAAATGAAGACAATAAAATTGACTTTTTTGCATCCTTCTGGTCCAGCACCATCCTTTGTGTATCCAAGAAAACCAGACATTTTACAAGTCAACAAAAATCAGATATTAACTCAGGTGGAGCCTAACACCATGACAGGCCGTACATACTCTTTGACAAAAAAGAAAAGGGCCAGCGGTGACACAAAAGGAAATGACCATTGCTAGTAAGCGCTTATGGACAAGATTACATTTCACTCACTAGAAAGGTCAAATTGATGATAAAAGGCCAGTAGTTTAAAAATGTCCTATTAATTGTTTGATTAGTTCATATTTTATAGAATGAGGATTTATCTACTGGACTATTTTTCTTAATAAATTACATGTTTAGTGATATAATAAAAAACAATTGTTACATGTAGAAATAGGTGTTATAAATATTGGTTCTTGTACTCTTGTTAACATATAATTAGGATGAGACTATTTAGAAAATCGCACTTGAGGATATGAGCAGCTCTTTTCTTTCGGTTTGCTCAATGCATTCAGGTTGAAAATGCTGGACAAGTTGTGTAATGATGATAAGATGTATTTATTCTGGCACTTATGGGATTTGTTTTTTGTTTCTCTTTATTGTTGCATATAAATGTTGAATTCAGCAAGTTGTAATTTGAAAAGAAAAAAGGAAGAAGCTCACACAAACATAAAATCAGATGATTCAAGGCTTAAAAAAAAAAAAAAAAAAAAAAAATTGATCCCAATTTGGTCCCAAGTTGAAAACCTGTACAAATATAACCAAGAACACAAGTAACACAAATGCATTTTTTCACAATTTTAGAACATACGTTTTTTTCACAATTGCGCATCAAAATTTTGAATTTGATTTCTCCAAAACAAAATATAAAGAAACATCGTCTTGTGACATATCAAATGAAAACCGGTACCGCTTTGAGAAAAATGATGCCTCTCCCACCTATTTATCTTAATTCTAGCCCAAGATATGTTAAAAAATGTAAGGCCAAAATTCACACTTTTTCAAAACTTTAGAAGTCTATAAAAAATTAACTGATGAAGAAAAAAATTCAAAACTTTTTATTTGTAATTAACTTAAGTTGTACTTCATAAAAAATAAAAATAAAAAAAATCTAAAGACGTCAGGTAAAAAAAATATTCCTATTTGGATCACTTGATATGGAATGACCCTATATAGAGGTAGTTTGTACTAATACGGTGATGTATCTAGCAGGTTTTCACACTGCCTAAGTTTACACTTTCTAACTAAAAGTACATCTGGGTCAGGGGACTATCAGTATGTATGGCCAACATAATGGAGGTAGTTAATGGCAACATCATACAGTATTTTCAGTGTGTGACATTGAAAATTGGTTTCTTTATACATCTTAAGCCCCTTTTTATTTACTGTTGCCGTGAATCTTGTTCATTGTTGTATGGTGTTTTTTTGGGGTTTTTTTGTCAATGGAGTTTTTTTTCCCACACATATTATAGATGATTCACATGTCCTCATACTGTAATAAAACGCAATGTGAATTTTACAGCTTTTCCCTACTCTGATACACACTGCCTACAACCCATAATTGTGTGTTGTGCAAAGAACATGATGTGACTGCCAAATTATGTAAGATAGGTCTTGAGATAATGTTCTTTTAAATATGTTTATCCTAAGAGAACCTATGCAAATGTGATCTACATACTATCTGCGGCTCTATCATTAGAATTTGGCCATTTGAGATATTCATATGCCTGAATAACCTTTAAAAAGGCTATTCAGGTGTTGCTAATCGTTTTTTCAAAGACACCCCCCCCCCCGTTTTTATTACATATTGGGAAAACCGATATGTAAATGAGCCTGTCCGTCCACCCTGGACATTCCTCCAAGCCTCCGTGCACCCCTTGTGTCATAACTTCAAACCACCCCTCTTTTACTTGAGCTCTGAAACTTCCTCCCCCTCTCTCCCTGTAACTGCCTCCAGCAGCTTTCATGTCGCTCCTGTACATTGAAATATCGGCCATGCGCAGTAACACTCCCTTCTGAACGCTACTGCACATTTTCTTGTGGACAGTGGAAGAAAGCGCACTGTATGTATGTATGTATGTATGTATGTATGTATGAACTCCTCACATATTGCAGTTTTTTGGAAAGTACATTTTGTTTGCAGAAAGGGATTGCTTCAGCATGCACTTTGTTGCAATGTTTTTTTGTAATCTCTATTTGATGCAAAGTTGCATGATGGTGGTTGAATATATGAAATATTAAGTTGTGTTTTTATATACGGTATGCTGTGCAATCTCCAAAAAGTTAGTTTGGTGTTACAGTCTCACTTTGCTATGTGCAGTATAGATTTTTAACAAGCAAAACCTTGCTTGTCTTCTGTATCTGTTTTTGAGAACACGAGCTCTTGTTGTAGTTGATGTTTGCGGCATATATAAATTGTGTACACCTTGATCTATTATTTTATATGTTTATATGAGTTTTAGTTGCAAATATATATATATATATATATATATATATATAATATTTTTTTTCGCTTTTTTTTAAATGTAGATTGTGAGCCCCATATAGGGCTCATAATGTACATTTTTACATATCAGTATGTCTTTGGAGTATGGGAGGAAATCCACGAAAACACGGGGAAAACGTACAAACTCCTTGCAGATGTTGTCTCTGGCACGATTTGAACCCAGGACTCCAGTGCTGCAAGGCTGCAGTGCTAACTACTGTTAGAGTTAAGTCCTCCATCTTTGTATTTTGGCAGCCATCTTGTAATCTTTCACATATAAACTGTATAAGTATGTATTTTTCTGCTTAAGTCAAGGAGGCCCTTTGTTAGACTTTAAGGAATGTGATAATGAACGTTAATGCATAGGTTGCTAATCATTATCTCTCAAGGGCCTCATTTTGAGAAGATGCAGCTGACTTTGTATATCTCTTATCTCCTTTACATGATGTATGGACACATAACCAACAAAAGTATTAATCTTATGGTATCTGGGCACTCTGTCATATTTTATGGTATATGAAGGTCACTTAGAGTGTATAGACACAGGGTCTATGGAACATGTCATCTTATCTCTTTTGCCATGATATATACATATAGACATGGTCTGGGATGTTAGCTCACACAAGTATTTTGAATCCTTCTTTGTTTCATGGGAAAGTCCATCCTAGTGTGGAAAGCTATAATGAGATGCAGATCATATCAGGCCTCAGCCAATAGTCATGTGCCAGGCTTATCTTATATCTCTATGACCAATCATGTTGTATACTGATTAGAATAGCCAAGCCAGCTCTTTGTCTGTAATGTATTTAAACTACCTTTTTCTTATAATAAAATCAGAACTCTTTTGATACACTACCATCTTGTGTCTTTAATCAGTTCTCCAGGCTTAAAAGAAAGATGGCTGTAGTCCATCTAGGGGTCATTCCATATCAAGTGATCCAAATAGGAATATTTTTTTTACCTGACGTCTTTTAGATATTTTTATTTTTTATGAAGTACAACTTAAGTTAATTACAAATAAAAAGTTTTGAATTTTTTTCTTCATCAGTTAATTTTTTATAGACTTCTAAAGTTTTGAAAAAGTGTGAATTTTGGCCTGGTATGGCTTTACATTTTTTAACATATCTTGGGCTAGAATTAAGATAAATAGGTGGGAGAGGCATCATTTTTCTCAGAGCGGTACCAGTTTTCATTTGATATGTCACAAGACGATGTTTCTTTATATTTTGTTTTGGAGAAATCAAATTCAAAATTTTGATGCGCAATTGTGAAAAAAACGTATGTTCTAAAATTGTGAAAAAATGCATTTGTGTTACTTGTGTTCTTGGTTATATTTGTGCAGGTTTTCAACTTGGGACCAAATTGGGATCAATTTTTCTTAATTTTTTTTTTTAAGCCTTGAATAATTTGATTTTATGTTTGTGTGAGCTTCTTCCTTTTTTCTTTTCAAATTACAACTTGCTGAATTCAACATTTATATGCAACAATAAAGAGAAACAAAAAACAAATCCCATAAGTGCCAGAACAAATACATCTTATCATCATAACACAACTTGTCCAGCATTTTCAACCTGAATGCATTGAACAAACCGAAAGAAAAGAGCTGCTCATATCCTCAAGTGCGATTTTCTAAATAGTCTCATCCTAATTATATGTTAACAAGAGTACAAGAACCAATATTTCTAACACCTATTTCTACATGTAACAATTGTTTTTTATTATATCACTAAACATGTAATTAAGAAAAATAGTCCAGTAGATAAATCCTCATTCTATAAAATATGAACCAATCAAACAATTAATAGGACATTTTTAAACTACTGGCCTTTTATCATCAATTTGTCCTTTCTAGTGAGTGAAATGTAATCTTGTCCATAAGCGCTTACTAGCAATGGCCATATCCTTTTGTGTCAAAGAGTATGTACGGCCTGTCATGGTGATAGGCTCCACCTGAGTTAATATCTGATTTTTGTTGACTTGTAAAATGTCTGGTTTTCTTGGATACACAAAGGATGGTGCTGGACCAGAAGGATGCAAAAAAAGTCAATTTTATTGTCTTCATTTTCACAATCTTTGGAGAGTACAGTAGCCAGCCACCAGCGCCGATCATATTCACAGGTCACATAACCAGTTATGTCATCCATTGCCAATCTTGTGCCGCCTTTTACCACTTCATGGACTTCACTGTCATTTTAGACCACAGGCTGAACAGATCTGAATTCAAGATTTTCGGAATGACACTGTAATAGTTATATTTTAAAATATTATCCCATCGCGATCCCAACTTGAATTTTGGTACAGATGTGGCTAAGGGCATAGCAGGCCCATGTGCATTTTTTTGAAATTTTTAAATAAAACGTTTTTTTTCGGAAATGCGTTTTAAAATTTTGCGTTTGCGTTCACATGGGTAAAATATTAACAAAGATACTCTTGTGACATATTTGGTGAAAGCCTGTATAGTTCTGAGTAGAATGGCGTTTATTTTGTTTCTCTATCTTTTTTCTAGCCTAAGTTATGAGGAGAAATGTAAAGGCAGGAAACACCGAAATTCGCACTTTTTCTGAACTTTGAAAATCAATTAAAAATCCAAAAAAATTTCTAGAATTTTTTTTTCTTCACATTTTGCATTCTCTGACACACTATTACCAAATGACAAAATCTCAAAAGAATTAAAAATATAGAGGGAAAAATCATTGGTTCACTTGACACGGAATGACCCCTAGGCCTGTTAATTAATTGTCTAATTAGGACCTCTACAACATACGGAGGGATCCATTGCTGTCCCTATCACTACTGAGCCATGTTCCCCTGCAGCAAATATATATTTTAGTGCATTTTTTTCAAAAAATTATTTGTGTTTGTTACAAAGTTACATAAAGATGGACGTGGCCATTGATAACCCATTGAGACATATGTAATCTTCAGGTCTACTTCAAAAAAAAAAAAAAAAAAATATATAGGGTTTAGTGGTGCACTTGCTTTCCTCAGTATGTAATCCCTATATTTTCTAGGATTATATTTTTATAACATTTCCAGCTTCAAATCAGATTTTTGTTCCTTTGAGTTCTAGTGGTTTTATGAAGACTCGTGCATGCGGGTGTAGGCCATAGTGATATGAATGAACTCTGCATATGCTGAGCTCTTATTTTTAGGAGGTTTGGTGCATATAACTTTTTGTTTAGTTTCCACTTTTAGCAACTAATATACATTTATTTACATTTTTTTTTAATAAAACATTCACTTTAAATCAAAATTGCATGAAGGTGCCTGTTCGCATACAATACCAAGTGGCATTCTGACAATGCTGCATGTATCTACTTTAAAAAAAATATATAGGTATAGGGAGTTAGCAAGATTTTTTTATGTTGCAATTTAGGTTTTATTTGTGCAAAATTTTGGGAGACCCCCTGGCAATGAAAGGGTTAATGGTGCAGCTGAATCAGAACCCCTTAAGCCAAGTCATTCAGTTTGTTCTGTCTTCAGCTAGAAGAGTGTTGTGGACTTTCTGGCTACAGACAGAACAAACATTATAGGGATCATAGAGTCTCCTTGTCCCCCTTACCACACTACTGTCTCAAGGTGTAGGTAATTTCATACTTATCTCTTCTTCCTCCAAAGCGATGATGCAGCGCTGGACTGTTAGCCTCTCTTAATGTCCTTCCAGCGATGCTGTCTTTTGCTCTGTAGTATCACTTACAGTACCATAGTACAGGTGACAGGGTAGCTGGAAGGACAATATAATATATATACAGTCACAGAATTACTAATGACCCTTTGAAGACAATCATAAGGCTGATGTGACCCTTGGCGAAAATGAGTTTGACACCCCTGTTTTAATGTATGTGTTGTGAGAAAGTGACAGGCCAAAGGCTGGAGTCCTGCTTCTCCCCAGATTCCTGACTTGTGTGGTCCAGTGTGGGTCTGGAATAGGTTTCTGCCGCAGGTAGTTGTGGGTCCTGAGGCTCGTTACTCTCCCATAAAAGATTGCAAAGCCTGCACGTCAAGGGCAGGTCCAGGGAGTGAGAAGAGGCGGCTGGGTCTGTCCTGTAACCCTGAGTCTAGTGAGACCAAATTGTTTGTTTTTTTCATGTGGCTGGTAATAAGCCACACGTATAGTTACGTTATTACTTCTGTTTAGTTAGTTGCTCGGACAAGCAGGGTTTTGTTTTATTTTTGTCTGAAGTTAAGGCTGTATTTTGTTTTATTCATTTTGTGCCTGAAGTCAAGGTTTATTTATTTTCCTGTTTTTTTTTTGTTTTTTTTTTCTAAATAAACCTGTTTGCTGCATATATTGTGTCCAGTGGCGTAACTAGGAATGGCGGGGCCCCGTGGCGAACTTTTGACATGGGGCCCCCCCGACACCGAAGATCTCGACCGAGTCCCTCCTACGCATTCCTGCGCGCTCTATTATGTTCCATAGTGGCCCCTGCACACGGTATTATGCCCCATAGTGGCTCCTGCACACAGTATTATGTCCCATAGTGGCTCCTGCACACAGTATTATGTCCCATAGTGGCTCCTGCACACAGTATTATACCCAATAGTGGCCCCTGCACACAGTATTATACCCAATAGTGGCCCCTGCACACAGTATTATACCCAATAGTGGCCCCTGCACACAGTATTATACCCAATAGTGGCCACTGCACACAGTATTATACCCAATAGTGGCCACTGCACACAGTATTATACCCAATAGTGGCCACTGCACACAGTATTATGTCCCTTAGTGGCCCCTACAGGACTAAATACTGTCACGTCACCCGCTGACCGCTATACCAGGACAAATTGTGGATAAAAAATCTGGTCATGTGCATTACAATTTAGTAACTCCATGTGCCTCATATTAATAGCAGTTAACCCCATCATCTCCCTCACATTAACCCCTGTAAGCCTCACCATAAGAGTTACTGATATGTGAGAGACATGGAGGTAATAATAAAGTATCTTCATTATTATTACCCCCATATGTCTCACATATCAGTAACTCTTATGGTGAGGCTTACAGGGGTTAATGTGAGGGAGATGATGGGGTTAACTGCTATTAATATGAGGCACATGGAGTTACTAAAACACAAGTAATCACCCCATATGCCTGACATTAATAAGTAACCCCAGTATGTACCTGTGTAGCTTTAGTTTCACTTTCCTTCTTCCTTTCTTCCTCCAGTGCAGGACGGCAGGGATAAGCCCCGCCTCCTCCTCTCATTGGTGGGCAGAGGACAGGCAGAGAAAGGGAGGGGGGAGAGAGGGGGAACGTCCTGAAGCGCTGACAGGAGCCAGACCTGCAGCTCCTGTGTCTCAGCCGTTGCTGCAGCTTCGGGGCCCCCTGTTGGTGGAAAGTATTCCACCAACGGGGCCCCGATCATTATACTCGGGGGTCCGAAAAGACCTCCGAGAATAATGATAGCAGCGGTAGCAGCTGGCACCGGGCCCCTAATGTCCCGGGCCCAGTGACAGCTGCTACTGCTGCTATGGTGGTAGTTACGCCACTGATTGTGTCCCTGTCTTGACTGGTTGGGTCTGCACCACTGCTTCTACTGAGCTACCTTCCCCACAGCCTGTTGTTTTCATTCATTTAAATAACTTAGCAGGGCAACCTCAGAATAAGATGAGACATTGTCAAGCAGGACCATGTGAGATGCATGAAATATTTTTATCACAATGCAGCACCCTTATTGCATATTGGTGAAAATAGCAGATAAGCCCAACTTATGTCTATGCTTTCTAACTATACTCTTCAAACTCTGTCATTTATCTTTTTTTTTTTTTGGTGTGGTTTGTATACATGTTTCCGTAGTGATGTAATTTGATAGTTTTCACTTTTTTGTTTATATGGATCTATGCATTTGTGTATTAATAGATATCAAACATTAGTTTATACACAGTTGGGACAAAAAATAGCTTATTGATTGGGATTCTCACCCACTGATATTAGGTAAAACCTCTTTAAGGCTAAGGCCCCACGCTGCGAGAAAAATCAGAGACAACGCATCGCAGTTCTTCTGCATAGCTTTAGACAAAAAGATTGTAACAGAAAGTCCGCAGAGGAAAACTCCACAATTATGTCTATGGGGAAACTACCAGCATTTTTGTAGGTATAATTGATATGCCGCGATTTCCAAAACCGCGCGAGTTGGCATGGGATTCACCAGAATCCCATCCACTTTGCCCTTACTGTACAATACGGCCATGGACCAATTTTTTAAGGGGCTGCTGCAGTGGTTGGACATGTTCTGTGGCCCTGTCACTTTCAGATGTCATGTGGCCTTTCTGCAGCTCGGGATAAGTCGTGTCATAAGTAAGGCCTGGAAATCCTCATTGAACAAATAACTTGCAGTATGATATGTTCACTTGGTCAGTCTGTGTAAAAAAAGAAAAAAATTCACATGAGGCAAGTATCTTTGGTCACTGAAGTTTCTACAAACACCAATCAGATATCTGAGATAAGTTTCAGTTGCAGTGATTGTCCTTTGTGGACATGTACACTTATGAATGTGTAAGCTTATAACATGTTGGTTGACCATTTAGTTAGTAAGGATTTTGTATAAAAAAAAGAAAATGAATGTAAGCCTAAATGTTTACTATGGAATGCTAGTTTCTGGCTATTTGGTGATGCTCACTTGTTTGCATAAACAGACATTGATTCCAGACTTCTTTCTTTATGTGTTCTTGTTGCTGAACATGTGAGGCCTTGTCTTCATCATCCATCAACGGTAAGAAGAGGGAAAGGCAAAACAATCCACCCACACTGTTCATAAGCCTGGCCTGAGCTCTCAGACTTGGCAAAGCTCTGCTGTTTATCTACTATTGGCTCCCCTGCAACACACCTCTGGAATGTCTCCTTGTAGAATATAGCAAACTATATCTGTCCTTACCAGTGATGCAAATAGTAAGAATAAAATAAACCACTTGCCTTCCAGGTCTTTCCAGCAGCAGCAGTAGCAATATAAAATCACAAAAGATTTGTGACTGGTTAAAAATTTAGACGACACCGTGTCTTGATAAATTGATAAATTCACCATCTTTTTATGGGACAATTAATTTTTCTACGACTGGCAACAAATAGGGTAGGCTGAGATTTAAAATAATATTCATTATGTCTGAAGCTAGGTACACTTGACACATACACAAAAGGGTTAATTCTCTTGTATTCTCTTGTCTTACACAGACTGGCATTAATAATGTCAGTCTTCATAAATTTGCCACAGTAAGTATAATTAACCCCTTCCTGTACCATTAAGGTACAGCTTTCCATTCCATAATGGTAATGTCACCTGCTCACAAGCTCTAGAAAAGTAACATGCCGTCCAAAAACTAAACTGTGTTCCAAATAGCTTGCCTTCCCTTATGTGCCCAGCTGCGTGATCTGTGGGCTGCAGTTTGTACCCACATATGACATTGTAAGAAGTCACCTGAAAGGAGAGATACAGTTTAAAGGGGTATTCCCAGAACTCTTGTTCTGCAGGCTTCAGGCTCTGTTCTCTCTTTACTTCCTGGATTTCTCAGCACATTGGTGGGCGGGGTTTCACTTGCTCTGCTATCTGCTATGTTTGCAGTCAGTAATGAGGGATTGGTTGTAAATGCATTACCACAGTATAAAGCTGATGTGGAAACTGATGTAGCAGAGCTGGATTTGAGTCGGCTCGCATTACATACAGAGGTAACGGACTCCTTATCTCAGCCCTTATCAGCCAAATTCAATTAAACCGGCTGATAAGTGGAAAAGCTGAAGATAGACAGCACAGTAATCCCGGAGCTCTCACCTCCCCCCACCCCTATCTGAGGAGCTCTATTGCTTGTCAGACCCTCCCTCCCCCTTGAGAGCAGGCAGCTAGGTCACTTGGGAAATGAGAAGATAAGCCCAGTGGCCATAGAAAGACAGCGTCAACAATGAAGTGAATAAATTAAGATAGTGGCCAAACAAAGCAGTTTTGATAAAGCAATGTATTTAGGAAAAGTCTTAAATCCACCTAAACTAGCAGCATAGATAGGATGTTTTTCATGGGACAACCCCTTTAATGCTCCACATTATTTGCAGCGTAACATTCTACTGCAGCCTCAATAGTAACATTCCTATGGCAGGCCTGGAAGTCTTCCGGCTGTTGAAGCAACAGGATGGCTCCCCTGATCTTGCTGTGCAGGAGCCGTCCTGCAACAAAGAAGGCACAGGGCCAGTGGAAAACAGCCCTGCGTTTTTTGTTGTTTTTTTTTTTTGGGGGGGGGGGCAACACAATGCCCTTGATGAGAGTGGACTTGTGGGCATTAGCGCTAGGTCTCTGTTGTATATTACAGCAACCATCTTTTTTATAAAATAAATGCAAATATAAAGTGATTAATTGCTAAATGTGGAAACCAAACGAAAAGTTATATGCACCAAAGTTCCTAAAAATAAGAGTTCAACATGTGCAGAGTTAATTGGTATCACTAAGGCCTATATCGTCATGTACATATCTTCATAAAATCACCAGAACTGGAAGGAATAAAAATCTGCTTTGAAGCTGGAAATGTTAAAAAAGTATCATCCATATTTCTTGAACATAGTCAAACAGAAGATTACATGTGTCTCAATGGGTTATCAATAGCCATGTTTGCCTTCATGTAACTTTATAGGTACATTTATCACTTTATTCATTCTATTTGCCAAAACCTTTGCCAAGATTTCTACATTGCTGTTTAGCAAAGAGATGGCATGATAAGCATCCTGACTCAGCTCATCCTTTCTGAGCTTCTATATATTTACTAGCTGTTACCCGCGACTTGGTCTGCGGTGATTGTAGCAGTGGGTATATACAGGCGGGGATAAGGTTTTCGTACTGTGTATAAGGTATGGGATATGAAATGTAACTTTGTATCTTGTTTTTGCTGTAATTCTGAGAATACGGGAGACTTTTGTGTTGAAGCTAATTTGTATTTGAGCTGCTATATATACGGTGTTGTGAGAAACTTTACATAGTGACTTTGGGACAGAAGTATTTGAAGTTAACCCTTTCCCGCCGATGGCATTTTTTGATTTTCGTTTTTGACTCCCCTCCTTCTAAACCCCATAACTTTTTTATTTCTCCGCTCCCAGAGCCATATGAGGTCTTAATTTTTCCTGGGACAAATTTTTCTTCATGATGCCACCATTATTTATTCTATATAATGTACTGGGAAGCAGGGAAAAAATTCAGAATGGGGTGGATTTGAAGAAAAAATGCATTTCTGCGACTTTCTTACGGGCTTTGGTTTTACGGCTTTCACTGTGCAACCAAAATGACATGTCCCTTGTATTCTGTGCTTCGTTACGATTTTGGGGATACCAAATTTATATGGTTTTATTTACATTTTGACCCCTTAAAAAAAATCCAAAACTGTGTTAAAAAATTATTTTTTGAAAAGTCGCCATATTCCGACAGCCGTAACTTTTTTATACTTGCGTGTACGGGGATGTATAGGGCGTCTTTTTTTGCGGGAACGGGTGTACTTTGTAGTTCTACCATTTTTGCGAAATGTTATTGCTTTGATCACTTTTTATTCAAATTTTTAGCAGAATCAAAACAGTGAAAAAATGGCAGTTTGGCACTTTTGACCATTTTTCCCGCTACGGCGTTTACCGAACAGGAAAAATATTTGTATAACTTTGTAGAGCGGGCGATTTAGGACGCGCGGATACCTAACATGTATGTATTTCACAGTTTTTAACTACTTTTATATGTGTTCTAGGGAAAGGGGGGTGATTTGAATTTTTAATCTTTTTATTTATTTTTTTTATATTTTTTGTACTTTTTTTTTTTGCATTTATTAGACCGCCTAGGGGTATTGACATGGGTGGGCGTTGTCGCGGATTGTCAGAGCGGTGGGAGCAAACATGGCTGCTCCGGAGCGTTATAGAGCGCCTCCAAGAGAATCGTTAAGGTGAGGGGCAAAGTGGTAAAGTATATGTATATGTGATTGTGTGGGGTTAGGGGCGAGGCTGTAGAGGGCAAGATAAATTTTGTGGCTTGCTATGGTCCAAAGTGTGTGAGATTGCAGAGATGGTGGTGTGAGTTTGGGTTTTGTGGGGGTCCTGGCACAAACGTATGTGCGCTATTGTGACGGAAAATAGCCTATTGCGCAATCGGGTGTATTAACTATGTTTGTGGAAAATTTCAGCCAAATCGGTGGAGCGATTTTTGCGTGATTGACCGCCAAACATCCGAACATCCAAAGGGTCCTGGGAAAAACGTATGTGCGCTATTGTGACGAAAAGTAGCCTATTGCGCAATCGAGTGTAGGGACTATGTTTGTGGAAAATTTCAGCCAAATTGGGGTCCAAAGTGTGTGAGATTGCAGAGATAGTGGTGTGAGTTTGGGTTTTGTGGGGGTCCTGGGAAAAACGTATGTGCGCTATTGTGACAAAAAGTAGCCTATTGTTTAATCGGATGTATTAACTATGTTTGTGGAAAATTTCAGCCAAATTGGTGGAGCGGTTTTTCCGTGATTGAGGAACAAACATCCGAACATGCAAACATCCAAACCCACAAACCCACAAACTCACAAACTTTCACATTTATAATATTAATAGGATAATTAACACTTGGTCTATTCAACTGGGAACTTCGCCCTGCTTCAATGCATACTCTAAGACTTTGAATAACAATTGAATAATATAATTTCTTATCTCGATTTACAGTACACTTCCATCAGTAAGCCATCTGTCCCAGGGGCCTTCCATAAATTCATAAAATTCAATGCTTGATATACTTCTCCAATAAAAAATGGTTCCTCTAAAGCAGAAACAGCTTCTGGTGGAGGTTTCGGCAGATACAGATTCTCAAGAAAATCCTCAATTTCCTTTTTATCATTTCCAGAAGAGGAGGTATAAAGATTTTCACAATAATTCTTAAATTCCTCAATAATCGTATTAGATTCAGTTTGTACTACACCCTAGCTATCTTTTAATAGCAAATACCCTAAACACTCCTCTGTTGTCTTAGCAAAAATTTCTCATTGAGCTTTCTTTTCCATATATAAGGAATAATTATCAAAAGTTTCACACCAGGCTTTTTTTTTTTTCTCCATATACATTCTTAGGGTGCATTCACACTGAGTATACGCTCAGCTCATTCTGAATGTAAAACACGTTCAGAATGAGCAGATCCCACTCATTTCTATGGGAGCCGTCATACGTGCGCTCCCCATTGAAATGAAAGGGGCTGCTTTTTTCCCCTATTGCTTTTTTTTCCCCCTTTTCCTCCTCCCACATCAGGGTATATATATATACACCTCATGGCACTACAAGGCCTGATTTGGTTCTAAGGCTATTGCTGGACACCTCCTGCTGTAAGTAACTCCTCATTACCCATTAGCATTACACTGAATCTCTTACAGGGATCCACAACTAATATGCAGAAGAATGTGTTTGTTGCAACCTATGACATGTTTTATGGGGCTTTCTTGTTTTATCAATATACTACCACTTTACCACCCTACTTAGCAACTTTAAGTTTGCGCATCACTATCTTACTAGGATGTTGGTCTAGGTTTTGGGGACCCCCACATTTCCACATGTCCAAAGCTTTTGATTTAGCCTACCTAGAACTGCACATGACTGTACTTTTTTTCCCCCTTTATTCAGAGCTTGCTGGGACAAGTATACTCCCCTATACGTAATATTCGATATCTATCATATGACTTTTTATTATGTCCATTACCACCTTTCCATCTATCTGTTTACCCATGTATGTTGTGGTAAAGTGTACGGTAAGGTGGTGGACGGAGTGTATATCTCTCCTGGTTTCCTCAGCCAGGCGAGATAAAGGAAAGACAGAGCAATCATATTCTAGCAGAGCATAGTCTGCTGGAACTCTTGTTCCTTATTATGGGCTGGCTTTTCTGGACTGGAGGGCAGGTTGGTAGTGGGAGCCTTCCAGTCCACACCCTTACTCCATCACGGGTTTTGCCCTGAGTCTGGGGCAGTCACAGGTGAGCTTCCTTAGGGCTATTTTACTGGGGAAGGAAGCTCAGTTAGGAGCCTGATACACACAAGGAGTGTGTGAGGAAAAACACTCCTGAGGAAAACAGGTACCTTGTGGACTTTGGCTAATATGGTGACTCAACCTGCTGTAGGTCAGTGAGGTAACCTGCTGTTTAGGTAGAGCCGGACAAGGCTTAGGTTTTGTTGTTTTGTTTCTTTGCTGGCGCAGTGTTTTATGCTGAAAACCCCAAATAAAACACTGGACTTGTTTATTCTACTACCTGTCTGCATGGTGTCATTGCCGTTCCCAGCTGTGTGAGCTGAACCCCTTACAATGTATATATCTATTTATCTGTTAACCAATTCTTACCATGGTTTTTTCATTTCCTTTTTCTAAAAATCTTTGTTTAGAGCTGCTGAGATCATCATATCTCCTATACCTGATATTTTATGTCTACCATGTGACTTTTTATTATGATTACTACCACTGGTTTTTCTATTTATCTATGTATCTATTTATGATTTAAGTTTTATCATGTTTTGATTATTGATTTTAAATCTAGTATTTGTCTGTTACTGTATATTTTAGTGGCCTGAAGAAGACACCCTCCCGGTGTCGAAATGCGTAGCCGTTTTAAGCTGTTGTTCATGTCCTTGGAGCAATAAACAGAACCAATTCATCTTAACCTTGCACATCGTTATTTTTATTTTCAAGTTTATTACGGATTTTGCTGCCATTAGCGCTCTGTCAGTTCCCGGTTTTTCTATATATCCTTTCCTATGTGTATGTATAGCAGAGATGAGTCATCAGCACAGCGGCCTCTCCTGTACATACGCATAGAGAATAGCAGAGAGGAGTGCACAGTGAGACTTTCAGTACACAGAGAAGCTAGTTAGCATATGAATAAAGACTGACGTATTCAAAATCTACTGAGGCAATTTACATACAAAAGGTAGGGGTGAAATAGCCTTTCTAAAGGCTATGCAAGGATGTGCTTAGCTGAAAATGATATTTCCCAATGATAGAGCCCCTTTAAAGAGTAGCTTTCATGTTCTCTGAGATCGTCAGTATTATATACCATTAGAAAGTTGACACTGCGCTGAATTCAGGACACCATCAGCTTTGCCAGTATGCCCCTTTGTGCCAGAGATCGTGGTGATGTTAGTTTCGGTACCAATGTCCCGCTACTGTCAGAAGGGCAGACGTTATAGCTCAGTGTCATCACTGGGCTGTCATAGTACTCTTCCATAGCCTTGTACTGCCAGGAGGGAGTTCCTCACAGTCCAGTCCTTGGAGCATTGTAATACCATTTTGTTTCTTAAAAATAGCGTACTGTATTTCAAAGGCAGTGTTAATAGAGCCATATTCACATAAAAAAGGATAAACTGAAATGATTGGCATATTTCACCACATCATCAGTGGTCATTTTGTAAGACAGAAGTAGTAAGATGGTATCTGATCATTGTAGTAGATAAAAAAAAAAAAAAAAAAAAAAAATGTTTTTGTGATGCAGGTCAAAGGCTTTGCTAATATTGGATAAAGAAAATTGGTGAAATCAGACTTTGAAGTATGTGAAAACTGTAGTAGCCGTCAAACATACACATGATAAATGTCTCTGCCTGCTGTTACCTAGATGTTATCTGTTCGCCTGTCACTGTGCTGAGTAATGTTGATTAGTCAGATTACTGAGCAAAATATGCTTGTCATGACTGATGGACCCTCACCCTTACCCTCCTTTACTCCTGACTTATTATATAACTATATTGTCTTGTACACCAACTGTATAAGGAAACTTAATTTGGTCATACAATTCTAGCATTTAATGTATTTACAATTGCATATCATGCGGGCAGTGCGCGGCAAGCACACTGACCCCGCTATAGTCTATGGGGTCCATTCGCTTTAACTGTACACCTCTTGCAGTTGCGCTAATATTCCGTCAGGGGGGGTGGGGGGGCCTCATTGGCATCTCAGCAGACCGTACATTGGAACCAAGCTGGATGGAATCATGTTCACCTTTCTGGGGTTGTTTGAAGGACACACACCCAATAGATACCTGTAATGCAGGTTAGGTGCAGTCACCTCAGCAAGGGGCCTACAGTAGGTGTTATCCAGGTGTCTCTTAGTAACTTGGATAAATAGAACAAAATGCACAGGCAAGGTAGGTGACCTCGCTGACAGCTTTATTTACAACAGGATAGCACCTAGCTTGTTTATTGTGTTCTAAACTAAATATTCACATTTAATGATGGAAGTAACAATTTCATTAAAAAGAAAAAAATCTCTAAAATCTTAATTGAAAATACATTTTTGGAATGTCCTCCTATAGGTCCATGTTATTGTAGATCCTCATTATTGTAGGACTGCAGGGTCATTATTCTCTTGATCGATGAAGGTCCCAGTGGTGAAATCTCCAATAATCAAAGACATGTTGATCTTAAGACAACCCCTTTAAGTTACTAACTTTGACTACTTTTAGGCTAAGGCTCCAGTAGCATCCCGCAAGAACGCATGGGTATTTTTCCCACAGCGCTTTTCATAGAAAGTCCGCAGAAGTTTCATTATACCTATAGGGAAACCGCCAGCATTTCTGTAAGTATAATTGACATGCTACGATTTTCGCTATCAGGAGGGGAAGGAGCATTCCTCCCCCCTCTCACAGTACAGCGCTATAGACGCTGCTGTGAGGAAGGAATTTCTGACCGTGAAGAGCTATGGTACCGGCACCAATAGCTCTTCACCGGGAGCACAGAACATGAAAGCGCACTGTCTGCTTTCTAGCGGTATATTGTGCCTCAGGTGGTGAAAGGTCCTCTTTAAATTTACTTTTTACCAAAAATGAGGAGGAATTTGAGGCAGACATCCATCTCGGACTCCTCTGCTGATGAGGTCCAGGTGAATTGGCCTTATAAGTGGGGAGTCTTGAGCTGTGGATTCTGAGGCTGAAACAGCCGTGGAATCTGTGTGAAGATCAAGCAGGACATGTTTTTTTAGCATCCTTCTCTGATCTCTGTTTTCCTTTGTACACAGTATCACTGCTGCTGCTGATATTAGGACAGAATCTACCTCAAAATCAGAGGCAGATTCCGCCATGTGAATGGTCCCTGTCTGTTCAAAGTTGAGCCGTTTGCTCTTGCTTCTTACTGTAATTCAGAAGCAGAAAGTGTCATATGGGTGATATTTATGGAGAACTTGCTTGGTTCCCTGTTTTCTTAGAATTGCTCTTTTACCTTTTTCTTTCTCCTCTATTTTTGTCAATCACAGCCTGACTTGCTTCTGATGTAACTGTGACGTATTTGGGTGATAGGTTCTCTAAGGGCTGGAGGCAGGAAATTTCTTCTATTAGAATATCTGCCTGGACGATTCTTTGGTCCTTTAGTAGCTTTATTAGGGTGCAGTGAAGAGAAAAACAAAGAAAACACTTTCATTATATAATGTCAGTCACATATCCTGATGTTTTCTTGCATTTAACTATGGAAGTTATTAGCAAATTCATGAAAAATGCTCAGTGACTTTTTTTTTTCTTTTTTTTTTAATATATCTGAGGATTAACACCCAATGGACATGTTTTTTCTTTGCCCCAAGTCTTTCAATCCTTTTGTTGCCAGAGGTTTTCGGATATTTTGCACGTCTGGTAGACAGAGCAATTTTCACACTTTTTAGATGTACAAACAAAACCTAAATTGTAACATTAATGGGAGTCTATCATTGCCTAGATTGTGTTTTTTTTTTTTTGTTTTTTTTTTTAAGCTAAGCATATATTTACATAGCCTTTAGAAAGGCTATTCTAGGTATACCTGCCTTTCCTTGATCCTCGCAGCCATTTTTGAATTAAACCGGTATTCTTCATATGCAAATTAAACTTCAGGGAGCACTGAGGGCGTTATCCCTGTACCCAGAGCACCCCTGCATCATCAAGTCACCTCCGTTTCTCACCGCCCCCTTCTTGAAAGACGATCACTCATTCTACACCTCTTCACTGCTTCCAGAGCAGCTAATCACATAGGGGGCATGTGCGAGATTTTAAAGGTGTTTTCCCAAGTTGCCCTGTCACCAACTTTCAGGCTGTAAACTCTGTTCTCTTCCTGGTTTTCTCTGTTAATTGGTGGGCGGGGTTTCACTTTCTGTCTCACATATAAAGCCAGCAGGGAGTTACTTCTATGCAGCTGGCCTTGCTTGCCTGCATGCTCCCTTATTAGCAAAATTCAATTAGCAGAGCTGATAACTGGAAGAACAGGGAGATAAACAGATCAGAAATACAAGCAGCTCAGAGCACTCAGCTCCCCCTCTCAACCTTCCTGAGAGCAGGGAGCTATGTCACTTGTCCTGGACAGAGAGATAAGATCATCCCCAGGTCTGTGGTTATGGAAACACAGTGTAAACAATGAAGTGAATAAATTAAGATAACAGCCAAACAAAGCAGTTTTGCTGAAGCAATGTATTTAGGAAAAGTTTGAAACCACATAAGCTAGCAGTATAGATAGGATCCTTGACCTGGGACAACTTCTTTAATTAACAGAACTCTATGGAGAGGAGCCTGTTAATTTATTTATTGCCTCATTCTGTGCAATGGCAGCTTGTAGCATAGCAGTATGAGGCTAAGGCCTCATGGGATGTCCCGCAGCAATAAAGTGCTGTGGGAAATAACGCGGCGGCAACGCATCGCGGTTCTTCCCGCAACCCTTCAAACAGAAAGTTCACCGAGTTTTCCTCCGCGGACTTTGTTACATTTATAATTATGGGGAAACCGCCGGCATTTCCGTAGATATAATTGACATTCTGCGATTTCCAAAACCGCACCAGTTTTGGAAATCAGCGTGTCTGCACCACATTTCTTACCGCAAAGTGGGCATGGGATTCCCTAGAATCCCATCCACTTTGCACTTACTGTAGAAAGCCGTCATTTTTCCAACCCATGGGGCCCCGGCCTTAAAAGAGCTTTCTGAGTCACATAACATATTTCTTTTAGACTTAGTTCACACGGGCACGGAATAACGTATTTTGGTCCCGATTTTGACGTGGGAAGCTGCGTCAAAATCTAAACCAAAATACGCTTGCCGTGACTGTGGGTTGCGGCTTCCCGCTCCGGAGTAGGCCCAAAATGAATGGCCTAGTCCAGAGGGTGCTGCCACGAGGCAGACACCGTGGCTCAACGATCTGCGGAATCCACCTGAAGAAAGGGCAGCTCGCTGCTTTTTTCTGTGAGCGGCAACATTCCGCTTACGGAAAAAAGATCGCTAGTGGTCTCCATAGACCACCATTGTGAGGGGGTGGATTATGAAGTGGATTCCGTGCCATAATCTGCTCCCTCTGTGTCTGTGTGAACAAGCCCTAATAATGTATATTACAAAGTTTCTTATATTTACCTGCTGTTCATTTCTGAAAAGTTGTTTTATTATTGGAGGTATGCATTAAAATAAACAATTAGGAATTGTTCCAAGTTAAAATATATATATATATATATATATATATATATATATATATATTTTTTGCATACAAATTCTAAACAGAACTATGTCTGGAAACTGACTACAAACAAATCTTCCATACTCTCCTGTTTCTTGCTAGCCAACTTCTACCACACGTCTCCTTCCACAGATAGAAGGGGGAGCCAGCATTTTTTTCCTATTGATTTCAGAAGGGAGGGAAAAATGCAGATAGAAAAAAAATGTGATTCAAGCTAAAGCCCCACGTTGCGAAGACGAAGCATTTCACTATGTGGGGACTTAGCCTTGAAATGTTTTTGTTCTGTGGCTTATGGTTGTTTATATGGGCTGATACAGATTTGAGGAACTGGCAGCTTAGTTTAACAGTTTGTGGCTTGAACTCGCACTTTGTTCCTGCCAGCAGATTTTGCCTCTGGTTTAAAGATTTGACTAGAAACTCCCGGTTTCCTGCTCTTTCATTTGGTTTCATCAGCAGAAGTCAAGGCTTCCAGATGTGCTAAAGCCAAACACACTGTGGGAGAAGTTAAGCAAACATTACCTTCCAGCCACAAGCTTCAGTTTCCAAAGTCAGCTTATTGCTCCATAGAAGTTCTTCAGGCTGATGGCGCTGTGCGGCAGGTTATTTCCAGCTATGTGAGCGACCATCACAATTGCTGGGAACTTCTACTGTATTTAACATTTTGTATATGTCACTGCAAACATTCGAAGATTCTGTTCTTACTACACAAAAGAACGGATCCAGTGTCCATAAATCCAAGCTTCCCAGGCTGCAAGATCATGTCCAAGAGGAGTTCATAAAGTGTGGCTGAGCATGTGCACTGCCTCTCCATTCAAAGACAAACCTAGCCAACCGCTGTATCTAGCTATCTCGGTGCAGATGTTCGCCTGTCCCTCCATTCAGCCACTCCTGGCTGCAGTCTTGCTGCTATGGTGAAACAGGACCCACTTTCTGGTGACCGGTGGGACCTCAAGGGATATAGCAGTTTTCACAGATCCAGTGAATAAAGGATAATAATATGTTTGCTTTTAGAGCAAAGAGCTGTCAATATACTTTACTTTGACAAGATTTGCGTGTGCAAACCTGCTTATCAGTAATGAAGACCTCTTATAGATCCATCTGCTATGACAAGGTCTCAGCTACAGAAGGGACCACACAGCAGTGAGAGTCTCTGCTAATGTTTTTCTTATCATTGTTGTTCCTTCTATATCTCTTGTTTTCTCATGCTTAGAAGACTTTATCTTTTAACTTGCATTGTCAGATCAGACTGTAGCAGTATCTGAGTAAAATTGGATTTATCAGCTACATAGCTACAAGTAAGTGATATTTTCCACATTCAGGGATTACATACTGTTTGTGTTTCCTGTTTTCCCATCAGTAAAATGAACCTTTGATAGCTGTATGTGAAGTTCAGATTGCTGAGGACAGTCCATTGCTAGAGTCCTGTGATTGGCCCTGCTTGGATCACAGGGATCCTCCCTGCCCTCACATTTCAGAAACACGAGGCAAGCCCTTCTATTTCCTAATCTTCAATTGACACAAGCAGATGGAGTTCACACCATAAAGGTCACTAGCGTTCAGACTAAACTCAAACTATGAACAATAGTGCAAAAGATAGAAATGCTAAACTAACTGCTTATCCATCAAGTCAAAAAATGACAGCAATGGATTTACTTCTACGTGTAGGAGTAGTAGGCTTGTAGTCCGTTTTATGACAGCGCTCCAGGATCATATCAAGTAGAAATATTCTACAAGCTAAAAATAAATCTTCAAAGTACTGAAAGCTAATTTCACCCATACAGAGCCCATACAGGTTATGTTTTTACAGTGTCATTGATCAGATTGTTATACATTGACTACAATGCTTTAAAAAAAACTGATTTTTTTTTGCTTTTCAATTGCTAGAAAAATATACAGAGTGATGGAAAACTGCCCTAACTGAGGCAAAAGAGACATTTTTTCTAACATTAGATTCTATAGGTCTACTGACAGATTTGGGTTTATAGCTAATGTTAAAGGGGTCATCCAGTTTTAGCAAATACATTTTTATTGAAAAGTTGTACAATTTTCCAATATAGTTTCTGTATCAATTCCTCATGGTTTTCTAGATCTCTGCTTGCTGCCATTCATTCTTCTCACTTACAGACCATGGTCATGTGATGAACACACAGGTGCACAGCTCGTTATAATCACAGCAAAGTACTCAGACAACTGCCTGGTAACGAGCTGTGCACCTCTGTGTCCATCACATGACCATGGTCTGTAAGTGAGAAGAATGAATGACAGCAAGCAGAGATCTAGAAAACCATGAGGAATTGATATAGAAAGTATATCACAAAAAAGTTATAACTTTTCATTAAAACAATAACATTTATTTGCTGAAAGTGGACAATCCCTTTCAGTAGTTGCTACTTAGGGCGTATCCACTTGTGTATTCATGCAATTTTGTTGTAGTTTTTCTGCGTCACCATTTTACACAGAAAATGTGTTAGCTTTTTTTTTTTGGGAGGTATTTGTGATAAAGTTTTGGAGATGTAGCGGACACTATATATATTCAACAAACTTCACCAAGAAACAGAATATACCCCATGATCCCTTATTAGTCAGTATGTCAGTCACTGTGCCAGTTTACTAATACAAAAGTGAAGACTATGTTACTCATCATGGAGGGCCAGATTGGGTGGTGGACAACATAGGGATTTAGTGAACCCGTGTGTCATTGCCAGCTAAGCTTAGGCATTTAGATGTGACAGTTGATCTTACGATGAATCATTTATACAGGACATGTAATAATGTAGTGTGTGAATGATTGTCACCATGCTCTCAGCACACATACCTGATAGAGGCCCAGTATCTGATGCAATAAGCTCTGTAGATTATATCACTGATGCAATGTATTGCATGGCCTCTGTACACAGCCCTAGATAGAGCCACACTGTTCTGCTCGGATGCTAATTTAATACTAAAGAAGTAGTAGCAGAGATAGGAGTGTAAGGCCATAACCTAGGACACAGGGTGTAACAGTCCAGTGCTTAGAAGAAAAAACATTTCATATGTTACTTGACTGTTTTCTATATTGCTGTCCTTTCAGGAATTTCAGCAGCGTGTGTGACTCCCGCCTCACTTTCTTCTACTGCTCCAGTGCATCTTAAATAAAACAAATAAAGCAGCTTAGTCTTAATGAAAAATACCCCACTATTTTCAGTATACAGCCCCCAAGTGTCTGCATGGTTGTACTGTATATCACAAGCAAACCATGTCTAATCTTATTCTGCAATTATGTGCCCTTTTGTTACTTACTTCTTACTTACAGACATTTCTTCTGACAATATGTAGAAACTATTAGGAATGTCAGCACTTGCTGTAAGACTAAGATAAGACCACATGCACACAACAGTCAAATAAAACACTGGACATTGTAGATGGATCAAACTGTCATTTTGTAACGGATGTTTGCCATCAGTGTGTCATATCTTTCATCCATTTTCTGACTGTGTGTCCGTCTATAATGTCAGTTTTGCATTCGTTTCTCATTTTGTTTTTAACTGTCAATTAAAAAAAATGAATGAAATTGATTTGTCTTTACTTTTTAACCAAACCCACTCGTTTGTTTTTAATGGATACCTTAGCTGAAAAAAGAAGCTGTTAAAAATGATTTATAGACCTGCATTGGGTTTTTGAGGCTAAAGATACAGACAAAAGTATTTTGCGATGGTCCATTAACAAATAAACAGATGTGTTTGTATCCATGGACTCCCATTGTTCTAAGCTTAGACGTGTAATGGATGTTAACATTTTTTTTGTATGTATCTGTTTTTCGTTGACTCATGCTTATAGTAGTCATATTGATTGTATATTTTTATGATTATATTATATTATATTTTTTTTATATATTTAATATATTATATATATATTATGATTATATATAGCATTGCTATATAATTAAAGGTTTTTTTTGTTGATGGCCTATTTTACTCATTGCCAGACTGCACCTGGAAAGGCCATTTTTTTAAGTTGCGTGCGGTTCTTGCTGCTGTTAGGAAACATGTAATAGGACTCTAAAGCTTCTAATGCACAAAAGTGAAAGATGCCTTTGTGATGTGCTACAATCTTTCACATACGGGTCATCCTATCACTCACGTAATCTTGCACTTGAACATAAATCGTACCCACATATTCCATGCACCCCAAATACACGCTGCAACCACCAATCTGCCAGCTCAGCAGAAACTGTGCTAACATATACTGGCATCTCTCCAACAGTCAGACACAAATCCAAGACTTCTCTTTTTCTGGGAAAGAGGGATTTCTTTCTTTGCTCTGGAGAGCGGTGTCTTTACTGGGCTCTGGAGTTCAGCCCAGGGTCACTACATCCCCTACCTTTTACAGGGTCACCCCCCCCCCCCCCTCCTTGTTTCTTGACCATGAAGTCGGAATTCAATAAATGGCTAGTTCACGTGGAGTAAAATGGTCCGGATTCTGACGTGGTAAGCCGTGTCAGAATCCGGACCAAAATGCGCCTGCTGCATTCATTTGCACAGCACCAGCATCCAGTCGCAGCTAGCTGTTTTTTGGACCGGATTCTAAGGCGGCCTCCGCATCAAAATCCGGTCCAAACCCCCCCCCCCCCCCTTCCCTTGTGAACCCAGCCTAACAGACACAAAATAAGATCTCATTGAAATCAATGGAAATTTTAATGGATTTGTGACAGTTCAGCTAGTGTCCGTTGCTAATATTTATAATGGACAATAGCAACGGACACTACTCACGGTCACCAGCTATAGTGTGAACACCCCCTTACTTTCACTGAAACAGGGAATGCCACAGTGCTGGTCCTTGCTGAATAAGAACAACCTATGATATTGTATTTTCTGGCTGTACCAAGACCTGGCACAATAATCATGCGTATTTAGATCTTGTTGTTGACATCTCGAGGAAACCTGTACTGTCTCAAAATGATATTATTGGTTTATTGCCTTGAAGCAGAGTTATTGACTCAGTAAGAAATTCTCTGGTCCGGACAGTAGTGTTGATGTTTTTGCTATTGGAATGTAGTACAAAAGTGACATGAGTGGGGAAAAAAACGGATTCTGAGAATCAGGGCATGCAAGAAAAGGAGTGCTATTGTCTCATGAAGAGATTCCTAGAAGATTACCACTCCAATCTTGAAAACATCACATGACTGCACACTACATAGCACAGAGTTGCATGTTTTCACGGAGGAGAACAAGGCAGACTTTGAGATGTGTTTTTGCTTTTAGTTAAACAAGAATTATTGGCAGAGAGAAGTGAAAAGCTAAACTTGGGTCAAGAGGAGTTGGTGTTCCTTACTAGAAGAAAACACGATCAACACTTTCTATGTTCATATGTTCCCAACACCAAAACAGTTTTCTCCGTGTGTCAGAAATAATGACTGTGTGTCCAATTCAGAGAAAAGCTATACATTCCACATGTAATGTGCTTGGAGCCAATGCTACAGGGTAATTGTCATCCAGTGACATGTTGAATAATGTATTCCTTTAGTGTCAACATATTATTCAGCTGTACAGAGATGGTACTTCTAGTGTTATACATTTGTGTAGGGTTCAGATTAATTTGGGTTAGTAAAAGGAATAATTCCACTTGAAATCAGACAGCTTACAGCCATTAGGGGGAGTCTGTCAACAGGAAAGCCGTGATGACAGTACCTTGTAGAGCGCTTTACACACTTTCTAAATATGCATTTGTTATTCAGCATTGCAGCTCCATTATTAAGAAAATCACTGTTTCATTTCTATTCATATTAGATAAAAAGGACTTTGGTGCTTTTCTTATCTTCCTCAGGTTTCGCTGTGTGCTATAGATTACCATCGCTAACTGCTGCTCTGCCAACATCCTCTGATTGACAGCTCTACCCCCCTGAAGAGCTGCTGGCACACAGAGGGGGGTAGATAAGAAATGTCCCAAAAGCCCTTTTCACCTGTTTGCCATATGCATAAAACAGCTAATTTCTCAATAATAGAACTGCAATGCTGAGTAAGGTCGGGGCCCCTCAGGACGGAAATACTGTGATTTGCCTGTGGCGGAAACGCTGTGGGAAAAACCGTGGCGTTTATAGTACAAGCAAAGTGGATGAGAGCAAATCCCATGCTCACTTTGTGGTAAAAACTGCCAATGCGGACACGTCACGATTTCCACAATTGGCACGGTTTTGGAAATCGCAGAATGTCAATTCCACAAACTTTCTGTTTAAAGCACTGCAGGAAGAACCGTGATGCGTTCCAGCTGTGGTTTCCCCCCGCAGCGCTTTATTGCTGTTGGACCGCGTAGGGCCTTAGCTTAAGGGTATATTCACACTGAGTTTTTTGCAGACTGATTTTGAGGCAGAATCCGCCTTAAAAAAAAAATGCCTCCCATTCATTTCAGTAGGAGTCAATAGCAGTTTGTTCCTCTGGCTGATTTTCTCAACTAGCAAAAAAACACCCCCCAAAAACGTGTTGACCTATCTTCAGGCAGATTCCGCCTTGAAAAACCCATTAAAATCAATGGTAGGTGAAAAAAGAGACTTTTTTTTTTCTCGCATTTTTGATGCAGTTTTCAATGCAAAAACCTCAAGCGTTTTTTTAAAGGGAAGTTTCCAGGTCCATACGGTGTGCTGAAGCAAAAAACAGTGCCGAAAAACACAACAAAAATCACACCATATGAAGAAAACACTTCAAGAAAACTGTTTCCTAATTCCTGAAGCAGATTTTTTCAGGCTGCAAAAAAACTCTGTGTGAATATACCCTTAAGGGCTAGTTCACACGTGAGTATAAGGGGAGGTTTTTGACAGCGGATTTCGCGTCCAAAACCTCCCCTTATAATGGTGGTCTATGGAGACCGCCGGGCTTCTGTTCTCCGCTAGCGGCGAGCTGCTGCTAGCGGAGAAAAGAAAGGACATGTCCTTTCTTCAGGCGGAAGCCGCGCTGTCTCAGTCGCGCGGCTTCCGCCCCCCGCAGCTCCCTCCTATGTCGGCTCATTCATTTGAGCCGACAGCAGAGGGTTAAGCCGCGACAGCGATGGTCGCGGCGGGCGGGTTTTGACAAGAGAGAGACGCGGCTCGCCGCGTCTCTCTCTGTGTCAAAACCCGCGCGGGCAGTTCACGTGTGAACTAGCCCCAAAGGCATATTTGGAAACTGTGTAGGAGGCACTACAAGGAAGTAGGATTACTTTGATTACTATTTGCCTGCTGACATACTCCTTTTAATATGGTACAGTTTGAAGGGCAGTTTGCATGTTCTGTATTATGGCTGAAAACAATGGAGGCATACGGGTGATTCTGTTTTGCAATAAAATAAATGGTAATGATTTTGCCAGGAAACAGCTGTTTGTCACAGGAAGATCAGACGGCCACTTGACAATTTTATAACTGCACAAGTCCTAGCAGTAATATTGATGCCATCCCATGTGGTCCTGCTCAAAAACTGGCACTGCTGTCTCATTGCAGAGATCCAGTCTGAAAAATGTCAGCTCTATTTTTCTCTATATTCTAAATAGTAGCTGCCTCAGGTTAGGATATGCCTGATCAATGGGTCCTGACTGCTGTCATCTGCACTAGGAAGCATTGTACAGTTTTGTTGGATCTGCTTACCTGGTTCCATTTTTCTAGTTAATGGATACCCATACTCTGAAAAAGAGCTGAGGCAACAAGACTGTGGAGGGTAGAAATCGAGGGAGATGCCGCTAGACGGGCTAATAAGTCTCAATTGCGGGACCTTAAAGCTGCATCCCTTTCTTTACGGTCCTTCTTCTGTCGGTTGGCCAAAGCAATACAGTGGCTTCCCAGAGGGTGGAGGCCGATGAAACTGAGTACTCATTGAGGGAAAAATATTCCTGAAGGTGAGTACGCAGAGTGTCACAAGAGGCAGAGGAGTGAAGAAGAGACTCATTCAGCCTCCAGTGACATCGCTTGGTGGGAGAGGAGGCAGGGGATAAAGAGAGCAAGACAGGAGCATGGTCTCACGAGGAGATGGGGCCAATATCAGCCTCAGATAAAAGCCAAAGGGTCAGGGTGTTACCAAAAAAATAGTCAATTCTAGAGTGAGTCTTGTGGGGGTGGGAATAAAAGGTATATGAACGGCCGGTGGGATTGCGTACTCTCCAGAGGTCATAGAGGGAAAAAGATCTGATCAGGCGACGAAAGTCCCTGGCCAGGCGGATCTGCGGGGCGCTGGGGATATCACCAAATCTGTCAGAGTGGGTACAAAAAAACATATTTAAACCTCTGCCCAACAGCACAGCCGAGCCAGAGAACGCTTGTAGTCGTCGCAACACCTATATAAGAAATGGAATCTGGGAAGAATTGAGGGCGTATATATTGCATAAGACTACAAGTTGGCCCTGGAAAGGCCCTCCAGAATAATATAGCGCCCACCAGGGTCTAGGTGGGAGGCAGACACAGATATAGGGCATGAGTGGGATAGCAGGATGGCTACTCCTCCCCGCTTTCGAGTACCAAACGCCGAGTAAGCATGAGGGCAAAATTGAAGTTACCTGTATGGTAGAAGTGGGTTTCTTGAAGAAAAGCCACATCTGCCTTGAGGAATCGTAGTTCACAGAGCACTATTCGTCTTTTAGCATTGGAGCCCAGGCCCTTGACATTCAACATTACATACTGCGCCATAACAAATCGCGGGAGGGGATACAAGCAGATGCAAAAGGTATGGCGTACAGGCAGACCTCACCCGGCTCAGGCGACAAGGGATCAAGACCAATAACACAGTGATCGTCCGTAATGGGTTGAAGACTCCAAATCTGGGGGAGAGGGATAGGAGGGGGAGGGAGGTACACAGTCAACAAAAAGAGTAAATAAAACAACAGAGTAGAACATATCTGTGGACAGGACTAAGTCTCCAGATTGGGGACAGGAAACACACAAGAAGACTAAACTAAATGCAACTACCAAAAGGGTCAAAAAAAATGACCCACAACTGGATACAGCCTCCAAAGTGGAGGGGCGGCATGGGACCATCTGTAGATGGACCAATATCAAGATTACCAAAAGGGCAAGAGGGAGAACTTCCCCCTGCCATACCTCCAAAGGAAAAGCATGTAAAAGAAAAACATCAAAAGGACAAAGGACCTGCTAAGGGAGAGAAAGCAGGCATAAGTGAAATACCAGGCATTCGGGGCTCAAAAACAAGTAAACCAGAGACCAGTACTGGCCCCCACAGGGAGGAAATGAGAAGTAGAGAGTCAGTGTTGAGAAAGAGGAGGATCCGTCCTTCGGCGTTGAGACATCGTGTCAGATGAAGGCAGGTGTCTGCGCTTGGGTTGTTGTTGAGACCAAACTGGAGGCAAAGGCGGAGGTGGAGCGGATAGCTCCCAGTCAGACAAATCCAATGGGGGAGAAATATCCAGGGTCGAGCAGAACTGCTGAAGGTCAGAGTATGAGCGCAGGGTAGCTGTACGGCCATTCAGTCTGGCTGAAAGGGCGAAGGGGAAGCCCCAGCAGTAAGGAATCCGATGTTCCTGGAGTTTGCAGAGGAGGGGACGAACATGTCTCCGTTTCTGCAGGGTAATCCAGGAGAGGTCCTGGAACAATTGTATCTTTGCCCCATCAAAGTCAATGTCTTTCATGGCCCTGGCCTTAGACAAAATTGCTTCCTTCAAGGGGAGGCAGTCATGGAGGCAGTAGATCACATCACGGGGAGAGGGCCCAGAGCCCTTAGGGCGCAAAGCTCTGTGCGCCCGCTTAATTTTGTGGGTGGGAGACTCTTGCAAAACAGAGTTGAAGATCGCTTCCAGAGTAGTGGGCAAGTCCTCCTCATGAGTAGCCTCAGGGAGGCCCTTAACACGTATGTTATTTCTTCTGTCCCTATTATCAAGATCCTCAACATGGAGCTGGAGGTCTAGTGATAAGTGAAATTGGGATAGGACTGAGTCCTGAAGCTGGGAAACATAAGCGCGGGTCTGGTCGTAGTCATCCTCCAACACCTCCACCCGGGAAGCAATGTGATGAAGGTCCTGTCGTAGTGCCGATATCTCAGCCCGTATTTCTGCACAAATTTCCTTATGGCAAGCCTCAGAGACTTCAACAATTAGAGAATGAGTAAGGAACTGGAGCCATTGTGGTGTGGCAGGGGTGGAGGACAATGTATCTTTCTCCATGTGGAGCATAGGTGAAGCTTCGGGGGGGATTGTGGAGACACAGTGGCATAGGGGGATAGGGACAGAGTCGTCCCAATGTCCGGTTCAGGCCTCCCTGTGAGCAGAGGCGAGAGAGGCTCTTGCGGTGGGCCCAAAATCTGAGGGGCAGGAGGAGAAGTAGAGGGAGAGATGGCACACAACTTCATAGACCCCATATAGACAGCAGGGTTGTATTGTAGAGGGGCACAGTCCTGTGTAACAGGAGGAGCAGAGTGAGCCAGGGAGGCTTGAGGCTTAGGGTGCAGAGAGGGGTCAGTGCCAGAAAACTGATATGTCTGGGAGGATGCTGGCTAGAGGGGCTCTGCTGCCATCTTAGATTCTGAAGCAGCCTCCATGTGGTCGCATGGGGCCGCGGGTTCTGCAGGCTGGAGAGAGAGAGACCGGGCAGTGCTGGTGCTGGGGCTACTGTCGGCAGCTGGAGTGCAGCAGGAGGCAGCTGTAAGGACTGCAGCGCTGCCGGCTGCAATGATGCTTGTGGAGCAGCCAGCAGTGAAGAGGAGAGTGGTGCGGCCTGCAAAGATGGCTGCCGCCGCGTGACAGGCCTAGTGGAGGATGCCGGCGGGACCAAATATGCAGAGATCCTGGACTGCCTGGCGGGGTGCGGTGGTGCAGCAGACCCAGTGGGGGGATACCAGGTGTCTTCCTTTCCATGGGGGAGCAAATGGAGCAGAGGAAAGGTCCTTTGAAGAGCAAGTAAGGCAGGAGCAAGGCCGGGATGCATCCTACCTCATTGTAGTCTCAGGCCACGCCTTGTTTCATAGTATTTAAAGTGGTATTCCCATAACTCTTGTTCTGCAGCCTTCAGGCTCTGTGCTCTTTTCACTTCCTGGATTTCTCGGCACATTGGTGGGCAGGGTTTCACTTGCTCTGCTGTGCTATGCTTACAGTCAGTAATGAGGGATTGGTTGTAAATGCATTACCACAGTATGACACTGATGTGGAAACTGATGTAGCAGAGCTGGATTTGAATCAGCTTACATTTCATACAGTGGTAAAAGACTCCTTATCTCAGCCCTTATCAGCCAAATTCAATTAAACCGGCTGATAAGTGGAGAAGCTGAAGATTGACAGCACAGTAATCCCAGAGCTCTCACCTCCCCCTTCCCCTATCTGAGGAGCTCCATTGCTTGTCCCCCTCTGAGAGCAGGCAGCTATGTCACTTGGGAAATGAGCAGATAAGCCCCATGGCCACAGAAACGCAGTGTCAACAATGAAGTGAATAAATTAAGATAGCGACCAAACAAAGCAGTTTTGATAAAGCAATGTATTTAGGAAAAGTCTTAAATCCACATAAACTAGCAGTATAGATAGGATGCTTTTCATGGGACAACCCCTTTAAGTACTTTTATATGTGTTCTAGGGAAAGGGGGGTGAACTTTTAATATTTTTAATTCACTTTAATATATTTTTTTTTACTTTTTTTTTTTACTTTTTTTTTTGCATTTGTTGAACCCCAGGGGGTCTGATCACTAATGCAATGCATTACAATGCTAATTCATTGCAAAATACTGGTGCTTCTATTGTAATAGAATGACAGTCTGGGGAGCCTTCACAAGGCTCCCGGCTGTCATAGTAACATGACGCTGGCCCCGGAGCTTACTCCAGGTGTCGGCAATCACTAGGGAAATTACAGCTTTGACCAAGGCGCCGGAGGGGTTAATGCCCCAATCGTTGTGGGCAGCAACCGGGGGCATCAGCGCTGGGTGTCTACTGTATAAAGCAGTTGACACCCAGAAGCTATGGTTGCTGCCAGGCGGCCGCCATAGTTAAACATCCGGCATCTGCCGCACTAGTACGGCAGATGTCGGGAAGGGGTTAAAGTGACTCTCTTTTATGAAGTGTTAACTAAAACAGATATGTAAGGAATACTGACAGATCCATAAAGAGTCTGTTTTAGTAAATACTTGTTTTCCTCATAATACAGTATGTTGTAATAGCTATGGAGCATCTTTTCACTCTGCATCATGCTGTTCCTCTGTTATTCCTCCTGAATATTTATGATTAAATTCACATCAGGTCTTAGAATTCCTTTTGTCAAAAGGCTGTGTACCTTCAGTCAGGCCTATTCAGTCTGTGAGATATGAGTCAGATGTTAGCCGTATTACCTGGACTGAACATTGAGATGGGACCTGTGCTCCAAGTATCATAGTCAGGGCTCGTTCACATCAGCGTTGTGAACTCCGTTATGCAGGTTTCCGTTTCCTGCATAAAACAGAGGCAGGAGACGGAAACCTGCAGGAGTCTCTCTCACCCATTCATTTGAATGGGTGAGAGAGGTGAGCGGCGGTGAGCGTTTTATGCTCTCCGCCGCAAAACCGGGTTTTATAATCCAGACACAGAGTCGGACATGCAGTACGGATAAAAAAATCCGGTTTCGCGGCGGAGAGCATAAAACGCTCACCGCCGCTCACGGCCGGACCTGGTCTGTGCTTTCCGTCTTCTGGCATGCAGAAGACGGAAAGCACAGAACGGAAAGAAGAACGCAGGTGTGAACCTAGCGTCATCTATGTTGCTAGGCATCCTTATTTCCTCACAGGGCTATTGTATTGTATTGAACATATGTTTACAGTATGGGACAGAAGTTCCCCAAAGAAGCAGGGACACCTAGCATTATAGATGACTATAATGCTGAGAGTCAAGGTCTCAGCTAAGTCTTCGGTTAGGGAAATACAGACAACACCTGGTCCATACCTCATAGACTGAATACAACCATGTGAAGCTAGCCTCTAAGGGCCCATTTACACAGAGTAAATGTGCGTGTATTTTGGCAAAATACACGTGTAAAAATAAGACTCCCATTGACTTCAATGACATTTTACACGTGTATTTTGACGTTTTTTTCTACATGTGTAAAAAAAAAATGTCATTGAAGTCAATGGGAATCTTATTTTTACACGTGTATTTTTTACACGTGTATTTTGCCAAAATACACGCGTGTTTACTCTGTGTGAATGGGCCCCCACTGGCAAGTTCCTTACACTATGGTGTTATTCAGGCGATATACCCAGGGGTGAACCTGCCCCTTTTGCCGCCCGAGGCGAAGTGCAGAAAGCCACCCCCCCGCCGGGGGTGGAGTGGGGGTGTGGCTTAGCGGAGGGGCGGGGCTTGGCGCCGGCAGAGAGCAGGCCCGGAGACTGCCTGCGCTCTGCCTGAGCGTGCGGGGAGGCTGCTGGAGCAGCGCTGCTCCAGTGGCCTCCCCAAACCACCGCTCCGTGCTAAGCCAGTCCAGGACAGCTTGTCCTGGACTGGCTTAGGTTAGCAAAAATGCCGCCCTACCTGAGGCCCTGGCATAGCGCCGCCTGAAGCGCTCGCTTCAGGTCGCCTCATGGGAGGTGCGGCAAACCCAGGCCAAGACAAAGAGGGAGAGGAGCAGCAGACACATGGTAAGAGAATTTGGGCAGGCCATGTGATGTGCTGGACTCCCCTCTATAATAAAAGTTTGTTCCATGCTCAAACTGGCACACAGTCAAAGGTTTCATTCTCCCTGTTAGGACTGTTAATATGGCGTTATGAAAGCTCCTAAATAATCCAGTTATTTGTGTAATTTATATCTGTTGTACTGCCAAATAGCAATTTTCAGTATACACTACATATCAAAGAATACTAGGAAGTGTTTCTTTAACAGACATGTCTCTACAGTCACAGTACAAAACTACTTGCCACCTATGTACATCTTTGTTAGTATCTTAAATGGCTGCTAACTTTACAGACTCTCTCTCAAAATGTAGTGTACTTTAATTAAAAATATGGTTGCTTTCTGTCTAAAAAAAACCTCTCTAAAGTTCCTGCCACTCGGTGTCTCTCTGCTAGCTATTTTACTGTTTACTAGAGATGAGCGAACAGTGTTATATCGAACACATGTTCGATCGGATATCAGGCTGTTTGATGTGTTCGATTCGAATCGAACATCACGTGGCAAACTCCAAAAAAATTCGATTCCCCTCCCACCTTCCCTGGCGCTTTTTTTGCACCAATGACAGCGCAGGGGAGGTGGGACAGGAACTACGACACCGGAGGCATCGAAAAAAATCGGAAAAAGTCATTGGTTGCCGAAATCAGGTGACCTCCATTTTAGACGAATAGTGGATTTCAAATCCGGGTCATATGAGAATGTGAACTTTGTGACTAAGAGACAGGGATAGCTGTACAGGCAGGGATAGCTAGGGATAACCTTTATTTAGGTAGGAATGTTATTAAAAATAACTTTTTGGGGCTCTATCGGGTGTGTAATTGTGATTTTTGTGACATAAACTTTTTCCAATAGGAATGCATTGGACAGCGCTGATTGGCCAGAGTACGGAACTCGACCAATCAGCGCTGGCTCTGCTGGAGGAGGCGGAGTCTAAGATCGCTCCACACCAGTCTCCATTCAGGTCCGACCTTAGACTCCGCCTCCTCCGGCAGAGCCAGCGCTGATTGGCCGAAGGCTAGCCAATGCATTCCTATGCGAATGCAGAGACTTAGCAGTGCTGAGCCAGCTCTGCTCAACTACACCGTGTGCCGGTCAGCCCATCTGATATAGCAGAGCCGAGTGTGCCGATCAGCCCATCTGATATAGCAGAGCTGAGTGTGCACACTCGGCTCTGCTACATCTGATGTAGCAGAGCCGAGGGTGCACTAGAACCCCTGTGCAAACTCAGCTCACGCTAATAGAATGCATTGGCCAGCGCTGATTGGCCAATGCATTCTATTAGCCCGATGAAGTAGAGCTGAATGTGTGTGCTAAGCACACACATTCAGCTCTACTTCATCGGGCTAATAGAATGCATTGGCCAGCGCTGATTGGCCAGAGTACGGAATTCGACCAATCAGCGCTGGCTCTGCTGGAGGAGGCGGAGTCTAAGATCGCTCCACACCAGTCTCCATTCAGGTCCGACCTTAGACTCCGCCTCCTCCGGCAGAGCCAGCGCTGATTGGCCGAAGGCTGGCCAATGCATTCCTATGTGAATGCAGAGACTTAGCAGTGCTGAGCCAGTTCTGCTCAACTACACCGTGTGCCGGTCAGCCCATCTGATATAGCAGAGCCGAGTGTGCACACTCGGCTCTGCTACATCTGATGCAGCAGAGCCGAGTGTGCACACTTGGCTCTGCTACATCTGATGTAGCAGAGCCGAGTGTGCACACATGTAGCAGAGCACACTCGGCTCTGCTGCATCAGATGTAGCAGAGCCGAGTGTGCACACTCGGCTCTGCTACATCAGATGTAGCAGAGCCGAGTGTGCACACTCGGCTCTGCTATATCAGATGGGCTGACCGGCACACGGTGTAGTTGAGCAGAACTGGCTCAGCACTGCTAAGTCTCTGCATTCGCATAGGAATGCATTGGCCAGCCTTCGGCCAATCAGCGCTGGCTCTGCCGGAGGAGGCGGAGTCTAAGGTCGGACCTGAATGGAGACTGGTGTGGAGCGATCTTAGACTCCGCCTCCTCCAGCAGAGCCAGCAATGATTGGTCGAATTCCGTACTCTGGCCAATCAGCGCTGGCCAATGCATTCTATTAGCGTGAGCTGAGTGTGCACAGGGGTTCTAGTGCACACTCGGCTCTGCTACATCTGCGCTGATTGGCCAGAGTACGGAATTCGACCAATCAGCGCTGGCTCTGCTGGAGGAGGCGGAGTCTAAGGTCGGACCTGAATGGAGACTGGTGTGGAGCGATCTTAGACTCCGCCTCCTCCAGCAGAGCCAGCGCTGATTGGTCGAATTCCGTACTCTGGCCAATCAGCGCTGTCCAATGCATTCCTATGGGGAAAAGTTAGCTTGCGAAAATCGCAAGCTGACAGGGATTTCCATGAAATAAAGTGACTTTTATGCCCCCAGACATGCTTCCCCTGCTGTCCCAGTGTCATTCCAGGGTGTTGGTATCATTTCCTGGGGTGTCATAGTGGACTTGGTGACCCTCCAGACACGGATTTGGGTTTCCCCCTTAACGAGTATATGTTCCCCATAGACTATAATGGGGTTCGAAACCCGTTCGAACACTCGAACAGTGAGGGGCTGTTCGAATCGAATTTCGAACCTCGAATATTTTAGTGTTCGCTCATCTCTACTGTTTACTGTATTGTTACCAAGGAACTCTGTCCCTAGATACATTCCATTCCGTCTTGCTGATCTCAATGAGTGTAGGGACCATGCTTTTCACTCTTCACATAGTGAATGGAGGGGGAAGAGGTGATTCTGCTCACAGCCTGCACAGACATGTCTGAAAACTGTTGTTTACAACAGACTGAGGATTTTGCAAATCTCACTGTTTTTACAATGTAAGGGTGCATTCACACTGAGTAAACGCTAGCTTATTTTGTAGAGTAAAATTACACTTGTAAATTTTGCTATCCCATTGACTTCAATGATATTTTTTTACAAGTGTAAAAATACGCCTGTAAAAAATACGCCTGTAAAAAATACGCCTGTAAAAATACGCCTGTAAAATGTCATTGAAGTCAATGGGATAGCAAAATTTACAAGTGTAATTTTACTCTACAAAATAAGCTAGCGTTTACTCAGTGTGAATGCACCCTAAGAAAAGTCTTCTATGTTCTTGTATCTACTTCTGGCTACTTATGTGGTTACAGATGGGATATTCACAAACAGGAAGCAGCTTTATTGTCTGTCCTTTTAGATTGTTTGTTTGCTTTTTTTTGTTGTATTTTATCTACTTGGTGGCATGTATTTGCCCTGTATTTACAGTCCAGTGTTTATGGATCCTGGATTTATTTTAGGCTTCCTTGGAAGAATGCTGTTTGTCATGTAAGTACAATATATGTGCATGGCAGTGACATCAAGTTGTCCTTCTTCACTTCAGAAACCTCTATCAGATGTTTACAGGCCTTAGAGTAAAAGCCTATACGCTAGCAAACAGCCCGGTGTAATATTTATGCTGGAGAAAGCGGCTGTCTGTCTATTGTCTGCTACCTCAGCAATTCCAGAATTTAGCTGGGCTTCCCAAACAGGCTGCAACAACAATGGAGGACTGTTTCTCCATCAGGAGATTATAACAATGCCTGTAGTAATCTCTATTTGTGACCCTGTGAACTTCTCCCACTTCCAAGAGGAGGAACCCTTGCTACATTAACCATTGCCTTCCATTAATAGTATACTTATAAATAGTATACAATATTCAGATGCTATGTTGCATATATGGAAAAAAAAGTCTTCAGAATAAATGAGTGTTATATAATATATCATAGAATTATTGATAATGTATAAATAACTAAATGCATAGTGATGCGTATTGACTTTCATAGGAATTCAGTCACTTTTTTTTATTTGCTGAATTAGAGTACTATCAGTGTGAACTTGCCCTTAGGGTGCATTCACACTACGTATACGGCAGCTTATTCTGAACGTAAAACACGTTCAGAATAAGCGGCGTATAAAGCAGTTCCATTCATTTCTATGGGAGCCGGCATACGAGCGCTCCCCATAGAAATGAATGGGCTGCTTTTTTCACTACGAGCACTCCCATTGAAGTGAATGGGATGTGCTGGCATGTACGGCTAGCTCTGCTCATGCCGAGCCGTACACGCCAGCACTTTACATTCACTTCAATGGGACTGCTCGTAGTGAAAAAAGCAGCCCATTCATTTCTATGGGGAGCGCTCGTATGCCGGCTCCCATAGAAATGAATGGAACTGCTTTATACGCCGCTGATTCTGAACGTGTTTTACGTTCAGAATAAGCTGCCGTATACGTAGTGTGAATGCACCCTAAGTTCACCTGGAATTTTTTGGTCAGGAATCCGCCTGAAAAAAAGCCTTCCAATAGAGTTCTATGAGTTCTAGACTAGACAGTCTCAGAGTACCCCAGATTTTCAAGCAGCATTAGACACTTTGGAATATGTGGTGCAGTTTAAGACTGTCTAGTCTAACGTTGCACTGTCTTAAACCTATAGAGCTTTAACTTACCTGCCCCACTATAGAATGAGATCATAAGTAGTCTGGATGTAATGATGGAAGTGACAGATGCCATATTCCAGATCATGCAGCTGTTACTCTGGAAGGGATGTGGTTTATGACATGTAATCCACAGTCATTGAGAAGATGAGTGACGTCAGCTCTAGCATGAGTACATTCTGTCTTCACTGCTAAGAAACTGAGTAGCTCTGAAAGAAGTAGCAATTTCCCTTTTGCATTTTATCAGTGTGAACCTTAGTTGTTGTTTTTTTTTTTTAACCTTTCATGAATATTTTTGGCCATTGAAGTTGTTAGTTTTTAGCTGTTTATTTATGGCAATATGATTTATATAGGATATGTGTCTTGCTATATGAATAAAAATGATGATTTGTTATTAACCTGTGTAACCAGGGCTGTGAAGTTACAGTCAGCCAATTTTGCATGGATTTGGAAAAAATTACTTACTTTGACTTTTGCTTCATAATAAAATTATTAACTATTTTTAATGATATTACACAAGTATTAATATTCAATAGATTCATAGTTTGTTATGTATTTACTTTCATAGGAATTCAGTCACCACTTTTTAATGAATTAGGGGCGGTTCACACTTGCGCCCGGTGTCTGGTTTGTGCATTCCATCGGGTTTCCGTCTTCAGCCCTGGCGAAGCTGGACAGGGGATGGAACCCATTCACTTGAATGGGTTTGGAAAGGTGATGGCCCATGTCCGTCTTTGGCCTGTCCACGAGTCAAACCAGTTTTTTTTTTTAGCTGGACACAAAGTCCTGCATGTCTAGGGGCAACACGGTGGCTCAGTGGTTAGCACTGCATCCTTACAGCACTGGAGTCCTGGGTTTGAATCCCGCCAGGAACAACATCTGCAAGTAGTTTGTATGTTCTCCCCGTGTTTGCGTGGATTTCCTCCCATTCTAAAAAGACACACTTAAATGAAAGAAAAAAAATGTACATTGTGATCCCTATATGGGGCTCACAAGCTACATTAAAAAAAAAAAAAAAAGTCCTGCATGTCCAATTTTGTGTCCAGCTAAAAGAAAAAATGGCCTGAAGACGGAAACCCGACAGAATGCACAAACCAGACACCGGGCGCAAGTGTGAACTGCCCCTTAGAAGAGATTTACAACTTCTAACTGACCATGACTGTCAATCTTTTGTCAGGCTAAGGCCCCACATTGCGGAAACACAGTGTTTTTCCTGCTGTGGAAACACCACAAAAAAAGTGCATTTTATAATACCAGCAAAGTAAATGAGATTCTGGCTAATCCCATCCACATTGCGGGGGAGAAAAAAAACACACTGCAGAAAATCAGTGTTTTCAAAAACACACTATGTCAATGACTAGGTTTACACTAGTGTTTGGGTCTCCATCATTCGGGTCTGCATGGAGACCCGAAAGACAGAGTCTATCTGCTTAAAAAAACGCTTACTAGGTTACTAGTGCAGCACCGTGACTCGGTGGTCAGCATTGCAGCACTGGAGTCCTGGGATTGCTTCCTGCCAAGGACAACATTTGCAAGGAGCTTGTATGTTCTCCCCGTGTTTGCGTGAGTTTCCTCTCACACTCCAAAGACATATTGATGGGGAAGGGGGGGGGGGGAACGGTTACCTGTGGATCCCATCGACTATGAAGGGGTCCGCCTGTAAAGCCGTTGGAGTGAAAGATCCATCATTGCAGGACTTTTCTCTTTGACAAATTTAGGGGCAACATATTTTGTGCAACAAATCAACCCTGACTTCTGGTCTCAGAAACCACAACTGCTGTATGTTTTGGAAAGTAGCATACATACATGTAACCTGTATATACAGGTTACATGGTCCTAAGCACATCTGCTATGGATGCGCAATGTAATTGAAATAGCATCTATCCACAGCGACTGAGATTCATTCTCATGTATCCTGTTCTTATAGACAACATAATAACATATGTTTATGTCAGGATACGGAGTCGCCGCGATCACCTTGCTGCGCGGCGTCTCCCTGGGAGACGTGTTAGGAGTTCTATTGGGTGTGCTTAGGTCATTAAGGGTTAATTTTTTCCTTGCCTTCAGTCTCCATGCCGTTAGCCATCAGGTGTGTTCTCTGCTGCTATTTAAACCCCACCCAGGCATGGATCCTTGCCAGCCATTCACTTTGGGTTTCCTGGTCCCCCTGCTCAGTCTGTTTCCCTGTCTGTTTGTATTCGGTCTGTTCCTTGGTTATATACCCGGCTTGTATTTTTGACTATCCCTTGTCTTTTGATTCGGTACCTTTCATTATATCTCCTGGCTTGACCTCTTGCTCGTCTGACCTCGCCTTCTCTTCTGTGTCTTGCTGGGACTTGTGGTCCTCCCTGGTTCCATGCTGTTTAGTCTTTTGTTTTGCATTGCAGTTACACTGTGCTTTCTGTTTAGGTGTGACCCCCGTGACTCCAGTCCCTAGGACTTTCAGGGCCTCCTCTCCCCTTATCCTAGCCGCCGGGATAGAAGCGTAAGGAGTCGTGGTAGGCGCACTTCAATTAGGAAGTGCATTGGTCTGCCTCATCTCAGATATTACAGCATACTTATAGCTGCAGGGCCTACGACCCCTTCTGTCATTAGTTGCACAGTGTTGCTTTCCAGCTGTGTCACTTTGCACTGCCTGACCCTGACTCCAATCCTTACAGTTTACATGTTAAATGCAGTACCATAAGATTTCCAATTACCTTCCAGTTATTTGCTGTTCTCGGATAACCCCTCTGGTTCAATACCATATTCAACTTGAAGGCTGAGTCCCCACATAGTGGAAATGCTGTGGGAAAATACACGCAGCATACATGCTATGATTTCCAAAACCATTTTTACTACGATGTCCTGTTAACAGCTGTCAGGTATGACACATCCAGTTAAGAGATACATATTTGGGAATGCAGCAGGGTAGGGCACAGTGTAAACAGTGTGTTTTGGAGCGCATTCCATTATCAGGTTTTCATGAAGCTTTAATATGTTGCTTTAACTTTAGACAAGTTATAGTATTTGAGTAGCTTACACTGTTTATAGGGACTTACGTAAAGGACTTATAGGGACTACATACTGTGACTTTCTATGTCTGATCTTTATAGGCCCCAGGATACATAGAGCAATATAATGTATTTTAATTGTTTTGATCTTTTCCCACTGCTTGGTGTATAGATTTCTGTACTTAACTAATGGATTCTGACTACAAAAAGTCTCTTCTGTAGTCAGGCTCTGTCACCAGAAGTAACCATCATTTTATGCACATGGCATAAGTAGTTTTCACCCTTCAGGTATTTTTCTGTGGGTTTTTGCAGTAATTATTTGTGCTACCAATTATATGAAATTTTATTTTATGAAGCTACACATTGCAGAAATGCAGCTTTTTTTGTTGAAGATTTTGCTAAAGTTTTTGAGCCAAAGCAAAGAATGGCCACAAAAAGAATGGGACATATATAGGAAGTTCTTATACTTGGGGACCCGAAGAACGGAAACCTAATCTGCTTAAAATTTAGTTACTCGTGGACCCCATAGACTATAATGGGGTCTGAAATGTTTCTGCCCGACTTCCACAAAAGAATGTTGAGAGAAAAGCCCTGCTTGTAGGACTTTTCTCTCTGCATTTTTTAAACTGATTCGGGGTTGGAAACCCCAAACTTAGATCAGGCGCAGGTGTGACTCTAGATGGGTGGAATACCCCTTTAAGTTCAACTGATTAACTGTAATGTCATAGGGGTACAATATCCTACTAGCCTGTAATAGTAAAATTACTTCTTCCCCCAGTGTTTTAACCATTGTTCCTGGTGTGAAATAAAGCACTCCATGATGCAATGGTGTACTTTTTATGTGTGTCTATAGCATCTGTTTCCTTTTCACATTTGTTGCTACAAAAAAGATGTGGAGATTGATAACTTTGATGCTTCAGAGCCCTATTGTTCTACACAGTCACTTGTACTGCCAAGTATGATTTGAATAGAGTTGGGTGGCTCCTGTGTCACAGCAAGACAGGTGTTAAAATGGGTTTCTGGGAAATTGCTGTCTTTGTCTAGCAACAGAATAATTTCTTGTGTGTTATATAATTATATAACAATACCGCAATAGTGACTACTCTGTATATGATCAGCAATAACTCATTCATTTGAATTGGACTGAACTGTAAGGACTGTTCTACTGTTCTTATTAAAACAATGAAGGGTCCCAGGTTCCAAGGGGACACCCTTGTAATATAGGATATGTAAAATGTAATATAGGTTACTCACCCCCGCCTGGCGGCGCCAGTAAAGGGAAGGAATGATTGGGTTAAAGGATGGAGCAAGACGGGGGTGTGATACCAATGCATAAGTAACTTGTTTTGGGTCTCCTGGAAAGTAATCACATGGAGGACTTGGCCACACGGGACCAAATTATCTGCCTGTGCCTGGGTGAGATCTGCCTATTTAGAGCCCCAGACCACCTAACAATATACTTATGAGAAAGGGGGGCTTGTCCCTCCGGAGAGGAACCTGTAGATGCCCTATATCGGGCCTGCCGTGGAGGTACCCGCTCGGCAAACTTTCTCAACGGCAGTAGGCATTTAACCTTCAGGGAACCAAACTGAGAGGCCACAAAATGGACAATGTGCTGGTAGTGGAACCCCTCGGAGGTAGGCAAGTGTAGTACAGAGGTGAAATAATCAAAAGGCATGAGCTCCAAAATCGATGGGTCCACCAGGTCTGCAATGTGAAAAAGGCCTAGTTTATCCAAGGCCACACCATATCTACTGTATTTTTCCCCGGAGGAGCGGATTAAACCAGAAACAAACCATAGAGGAGCATGGGGAGAAAATGTTTAGAGCAGGTGATCCATTTAGCCTGTGTAAAGTGAATGGGTCCTAGAAGAGAAGCGGAGGGAAGAAGAGAGGAACGGGACAACAGGAACGCATGTGTTTTGTTATTTTTAATCACTTTCCTTGGGCCAAACCTCACAAATATTTGTTGAATTTTGTGGGGTTCACCTGAAGCGGCTCTAGGTGGGCTCTTGGGAGCAGTTTATATTGTGTGGGGTCCACTGTGGGGAACATATTATAATATGTGTGGGTCACTGTGGAGCATATTATACTGTATGGGGCCCCTTTGCTATTCACGTCACACTATCTATTTTATAACAGCCATGCACTATTATTACTGGCTATAATAACATCGCATGGTGATTATAAAACAGATACTGTGCAAAAAAACACAGTATCTTCAAAGAATTTATCAACACGAGCCCTGTATGTTGGACCTCCACTGATCTCATAGATCTCTTAGACTGTTAGGAACCTGCAGATCAACCATTTCTCAATGTTTACATGCGGGGCGTTGCGCTGCTCACTCACCTTATTCTTGATAACTGCAGTTGAGGTTATTACAGCGGTATTCCTTTCAAATATCTGATATACTGCAGCACCTGTAATCATCACTATCAAGAACATGCTGTAGGGAGGGGGAAGGGGCCCGAACAAAAGTTTGCAGCAGGGCCCACAAAACTTTTCCCTATAGATTTAATAGGAAAAAGAGAAAAGCAGAGAAATATGCAGCAAAAATTCTATGAAAAATGCTGCAAATAAAAAGACAATGCATTTTCAGAGTTTTTCCCCGCATCATTTTTTAGATTTGTTTTGCCACATGGGACCTTAGCCTTATTCTTCTCTATTCACAGCAAACATATACTGTACATCACTGCACAAAAATAAGTCCTCAGCCGTCTGGCTACTAACTAATCCTACAATGTCCCTCAATACAAGACCTTGGGTATCTCCAGGAACATAGGCATGAGAGACAAGGAGCAGTATAGGAAGGGTTAACACATTGCTTGTAGATCCCTCCACTTGGCTGCTAATTAACCATCATTAACAGCTCACCTGTTTGAAAATCCAGAAGAAACACCCAACTTTCCCAAGATTTGTCTCTCCCACCCTGCATTCCAAAGGTGAAATACCCATTTTTTGTAACTCTAGTAACACAAACATGCTACCACAGGATATAGATTGGTAATTAATACAATTAATTAATTTCATTAATCCACCCTTAGGCTAAGGTCCCACATAGCGAGTTACATTTAAAAACGCCACGGAAAAGACCGGGGCGGAAACGCATAGTTTTCCTCTGCAGACCTTCTGCTTCTGTTTAATGTATACAGAAAATGCCAGCGTTTTTGTAGGTATAATTATCATGCTGCAACTTGTATTTTTGAACTCGCAGCACTTCAGCTGCAGGTTTTTTTCTGCAATATGTGGATAGGATTTTAACCCCTTCACGCATTTTCACCGACATGTACGTCAGGGAATGTGGGTAGTTACCACATCCCCACATACATGTACGTGACTGTGATCAAGCTGTCTCAGAGACAGTCCGTGCGATTACCATGGGAGCCCAGCTGTATCTGACAGCCAGGCTTCCGCTCCAACAGCATGGATTGTGGCAACCCTGATTCCTGCCGTTTAACCCTTAGGGTGCAATCACATGGAGTATACGCTCCGCTCATTCTGAATGTAAAACCAGTTCAGAACGAGCGCGCAAAAATCAGCTCCCATTGATTTCTATGGGTGTCAGCATACGTGAAAGTGAATGCTGGAGGCAGCATCAGGAGCGCGTTACCCCTTGTTCACATCTGCGTTTATATTCCGTCCGGGGGAGTCCGCATGGGGACCCCCTGAACAGAATACCAAATGCAATTGCAAGCGCTGTGCAGTAAAAGCACACAGATCCCCATAGACGGAATACCAACGCAGATGTGAACAATCTTGTTAGCTGTAACTGACTGACTGTTTTTAACCCTTTGGATGCTGCGGTCAAAGATGACCATGGCATCCAAGGACTTGCGCCATGTTGCCTCCCCTATGGCACCCACCGCGGCGAGATCGGGGGGTGACCATATGTATCTTCTGGGGTCTGGCAAGTGACCACAGGCTGCCTGGAGCCCCTGATACCTGGTTGATCCTGCAGAGAACTGATGAAGTCAGCCTATACGTCTGCAAAGGCTGACTTCCTCTATAGACTGCAATACATGTGTATTGCAATCTATAGTGCTGAACCAGCGATCAGTGCGATCACTAATAAGTATGGGATAAGTCTGGGGTGTACCCTGATATATAATCGCACAGCTTATACATTACCTTCCTCCCTCAGCCCATATTTTTTTAAGTGTTTTTGTCTTTTTTGGGGGGATTTTTGTCTTCACATTAAGCAAGCTATGGGTTTTTTTTAGATTTTTCTGGTGACATACCCTTATTTGTGGAATGAGATGCTATTTGTAATGTTATAATTTTGGGTTGCTTATTGACTAAATTTTGTTAACGCTTTCTTGGTGGATTAAAAAACAAACAAACATTACTATTTACTTTTTAATTTTTTTGCAGTGTACAGTACAGCATAAGTAACATGTTACCTTTATTCTTTGGGTTGGTATTATTACAGAAATACATAATTTATTTTGTTGGTTGTTTTTTGAAGAAAAACCCATTTCGGGACATAAATCAATTGTTTCTTTTGCAATGCGTAACATTTTTATTTTTCTGTTGACCGCTTATTTTTTTTTGCAGGATGAGGAACCCAGGACTCCAGCACTGCTAACCACTGAGCCATCGTGCTGCCCTATGGCTATGGTTGTTACAGATGCAGTGATACCAAATATCTATGGTTTCTGATAATTTTTAGGTTTTTTTTTTTTTTTTGTTTTTTTTTTTTTTTTTTTTTTTTTTTACACAAAACACATTTCATATAGCGGTATTTTCTTTTTTTTTTTAAGACTTTATTCATCCACTAACTTTTTTTTTTTTTTGATGTTCTACTAGGGGACTTAAACCAGTGATCGTCTGCTACTGTATACATTTGTATACAGCAAGTCAGCCAATGCAGATCCATAAAAAGTACTTTGTTATTGTATGTAACTGCTCTAGCTACATATATAGGTTGGTTGCATCAGAGAGACGCCAATACTGTTCAGATGTTTTTCTAGATATCGTTATTGTTTGTTGTGTCTATCAATCTGAGATAGAGAAGGCGGGTACATCCACTTCAGTGTCTTTATATGTATGAACCAATGTCAGAACAAATGAGGTGAAGTATTTGAGCAGCCGCAAAGCTGTGAGACAGGTTATATGTTTTTCTCAGATCTTGTTTTGCAATTGTTTACCAGCCTTTTCTGGATCCTGGTATTAGACATGTTAAGGAGAACCTGTCAACAGTTTTACTTATCATTAGTCCATATATATAATTTACTTAGATGTGGACGGTCATAATGCTTGTTTTTCTTTCTTTTGATCGACCCTGCTGGAGGCTGAACTACATGGGTTTGCCTTTTTTTAAACTACTAACCATTTTAAGTATGTTATTTTATATAATAAGGGTAATGTTTTGGAGAATACAATTTTTTGAGCTTTGTTGGAAAAAATTTACCCGTGAGGCCCCGGCCTGACTCCTGAGCTCTCTCCATAAACCCCTTCGAGCATAATGACGTAAATTAACATGATAATGTGCAAAATGGTTAACGGTAGTAAAGTAACGGACTAAGACATTCCCCTTGACTATCATGGAAAAAACATGATGGACTTTTTTTTCCATCAGAAAAATAAAAAGCAAGACAGAAGAAAGATTCCGTCATGTTTTTTTAACAGGTGGGTTCATGCAAATGAGGCTCTGTCTGCATCTGTCTTGTAAAGGCCGCTTTAGTTCATGTCAGTGTAGTTCAAACATTTTAGGATATGGGGATGGCTAAATTGTTGGTTTTCTTTATTTTATTTTAAAACAGTTTTTTTTAGTCCCACCATGGGCTGTATTGCACTCTATAAGAAAATAACTTTCACATGGAGTTTTTTGGTCAGGAATTTGGTCAGGAAAAATTTTTTTCAGGTGGAAACGCCTGAAAAAAATCAATGCAAGTCAATGGGAAGTGGAAAATCCACCTGGCGTTTTTTGAGGTGTTTTTTTTGCCAAAAACCGCTAGCTAGTTTTTCCGCCTCCCATTGACTTGTATTGATTTCCTGAGGCTGAATCCGCCTGAAGAATGGACATGTTCATTCTTTTTTCCGCTATCGGAAAAACCGCTAGCAGATTTTTCTGCTAGAGGAAAATCCACTAGCGGAGTTTTTCTGCTAGTGGAAAATCTGCTAGCAGAAAAAAAAGATTACATAGGAATGTATGGTGAGGTGTTTTTTTTTTGGTCAGGATTTTGAGGCAGATTCCTGACCAAATTCCTGACCAAAAAACTCTGTGTGAACGCAGACTGTGTAACTATTGAGGTCAGCCACAGGCACACTTCAGTAGATATTTTACTATGTCAGATTTGGGAGCTGGCATTTAAATATGAGGCAGGGACTTGGTCTAAAGGTGGGGTGTCAGGTGGGACCTTGCCTGCAATCAGAGTAGAATCTGGCATTAGTGCCGAGTCTCTACTGTGTAAAACAGCGGAGACCTGTCTTTTATGGTGCCTGCTGTGTTTCTGTGCGGCCCAACAGTGCTAGGTGTTCAAATGACTGGCAAGTCTCATGGGTATTATCATACTTACATGAGACTTTTTTCAAGGTATAATAACACCATCACAGGCATGTATGATGCCTGTTCAGGCGTTATTGGAACTTCTGTCCACAGTGAAAACACAGGATGTCTTTTAGTATTTCTGCAGCAGTTTTTCCACAGCACTTCAATCCTGTGTGTCCATACCATAAGAGTATTTCTCATTGTCTAGAAGTATACATTTACATGCAATTGCAAAAATGTTGTGAATCTATTTGATTATGCATTAGAAAACTTCTACTTTCCATAACTATTTATATATTTTTTCACTATCAAGAAAAGGCATCAAGTCCCCCTTAACAATTGTGCAAGTTATCGGCCATCACAACATCCAGTGGTGATGACTTATCTTTGGTCAGCTGTTTGAAGAGATAAGAACATTTGGAACATCACTGCGACATGTTCAAACTTTATTATTTAATACATAAATGCACATCTGATTTGCTTGTCCCAGGTGCATACATTTACATTTATCCACATTAAAATTAATTTTAGTTTCCCTGCCCAAGCTTCCAGCATCCTCTTCATATATTGAGATTCTACTCTGTAAACTTTCTACAACTGTGCTCCAGCCTTCATGAAACTACAGATTCCAGCATTCTCTATGGCTGTGCATACTGGGATTTATAGTTGCATGACATAGTTAGAGTGCCAAAGATTGCTGACTGCTGCTCTACAGGATCATTAATATACATATTAAAAAGAGGAGGACCAAATACCCTTCCCTGTGGCACCCCACTGGTGACTGCGACCCAGTTTTCCTATGTACCATTTATACACACTCCCTGTATCCTATCCATGAACCAGTTGTTATCCCAATTACACATATTTTCCTCTGGTCCCAGCTTTCTCATTTTTGTTCCATCTCTAAATGTGGGACAGTATTAAAAAAACTTTAAAGTTCAGCTACACTGAAGTGTGGATTATTTGTATGGATTCAACAACAAACAACAACAGAAATTTACAATCCAGTACATGTGCATGGGGCTTTCAAAACTTCACACACAATGTACTGGAAAAAAAAAAAAATCAGTGTACAAACATAAGAATGTTGTGGATTTGAGTCTGCAGTATGCTTAAGATCTTGTGGAAGAACAGCAGACTCTTATGCTTATTTCACCCCTTTGAACTATGAAAGCCGCAGTACAGTACACAACATAAGGAATTGTGCGGCAGCTACATGCATGAAAATTTACGCACGTGTGGAATTAGGATCGATTCCGATTTTAATAGCCATTATGTAGCAGTGTCCCCGGATTCACAGAACATGTCTGATTCTGATCTGTTTTACTGCATTAGAGAAGTACCTACAATAAATAGCTTCTACCCTCACTTAATACCTCCACCAGTGGCGTATCTACCGGGGTAGCAGCTGCCACAGGGCCCGGGACATTAGGGGCCCAGCGACAGCCGCTACCACTGCATTTTTTTTTTCTTAATAGGCTGGGATCAGTAAGTAACACCATGGGCCCCACAAACACTATTAGGCTGCCTTCACACGGAGTAACGCTCCGCGTATTTTGGTTCATTTTACACGTGTAAAAATACACATGCAAAATGTAGTTCGCCATTGAGTTCAATGGCTTACGCGCGTATTTTTGAGGACGTGTTTTTGAGCGCTCAAAAAATATGCGCTCAAAAGTACGCGCGTAAGACAATGAACTCAATGGCTCACTACATTTTACACGTGTATTTTTAGTCCTTTCAGACCCCCGAGTATAATGATCGGGGCCCGGGAGAGGTAAGAGAACATAAAAAACGCTGTTAGGGCTAGTTCACACGTGAACTGCCCGCGCGGGTTTTGACACAGAGAGAGACACGGCGAGCCGCGTCTCTCTCTTGTCAAAACCCGCCCGCCGCGACCATCGCGGTCGCGGCTTTCACCTCCGCTGTCGGCTCAAATGAATGAGCCAACATGGAGGGTGCTGCAGCCGGGCGGAAGCCGTGCGGCGCAGCCCGCGCGGCTTCCGCCTGAAGAAAGAGCATGTCGCTTCTTTTCTCCGCTAGCAGCAGCCCGCCGCTAGCGGAGAAAAGGAGCCCGGCGGTCTCCATAGACCACCATTATAAGGGGAAGTTTTGGACGCGAAATCTGCTGTCAAAAACCTCCCCTTATACTCACGTGTGAACTAGCCCTTACTTACCTCTCCGCGCTCCATACAGACATTGGGCCTAGTTGTGTGACCTCTGTCCCGGGTCATGTGATGTCCAGACATCATTAAAGATGGCGACACCACTGAGGACTGCTGCAGAGCCGGGGATAGGTAAGTGACAGTGTTTTTTATGTTTGTATCCTCCCTCGGTCTTCGATTATTATACTCTGGTTATGCCACTGGCCTCCATCCACCTTCTTTTGTAGAATGTAAACCCACATGGCAGTGTACTCTCTCCGACTATGCCAGTTCAGTTACCTGGTTAACTTTGTGTTTATTGTACTTGTACTATATATGGAAAACCCTTCATCAAATATACAGCACCATAGAATTAATGGTTCTCTAAAAATAAGTGGTCATAACAACAATAATGTGCAGTGCAGACTGACACTGAAGCTTTGTGGCCCTGATTGTATTATATCTTCCCATAATTCCCAGACGCATCATGGAGGATAAATACAATGGACATTTGAATAGGCCTCTACCCTTGTAGCTAATGACTTTACATGATAGTTATATAGACAACCTCTCATCTGTGATACCCTGTGATATGCAGCTGAGCCACTTCATTACTGCTCCACTTGAAAAACAGCGACAGATGCTCCTAAAAACTGAATGAACAATCAAAGCAAAATTATACAGCCAAGGCAGTAGGATAACAAAGCTATGGCATTTCCTTAGTATTTCCTACGTCTAAGCGTTTTTACAGTCGCCTAGATATACAGCCTGCAGCTGGATGTAAAGTTAACACACCCAGCAATACATTTAGATTCCCATGTGGGATCCATAGGCAGCCAAGGAACAATTATATAAGTGTACTCCAGCTCTGACTCTGCAAGGTGCTAAATGAGGTGCCAAACCTGCAGGCACAAAGGGAATGAACCTTCACTAGTTTATCTATTCTGCTATCTTTTTAGGATTTGTTTTCTTTCTTTCTTCACTTGATTATTTTAATTTGCGTAGTCAACAATTGCAAATGTTGGTTATTTATTAAAATATTATTACAATATTGTAAAAAAACAATACCTATATAGCCATACATTACATTTCCCCGCTACAGAACTCCTGACCTACTTATGGTGTTTCCATTACAGTTTTGTCAGTGTTAGCTTTTATTTCCATCCTATAGCCTACTACTTTCGTTACTTTATATTATAATATAATGCCAAATTTGCAAAAATTGAGTCTTTCTAGGATCTGCATTAGTTTACAATACAGAGTTATCTGGTGACAATTGGGGTTCTGTGGTTATTCAAAATGGTTTTTATGACAGTGTACATGGAAGCCTCCAGTGTCACTGATAGTATATGATGGTATATAGTAGGCCTCTTGTATGGATACACTCAATACTGCAGAGGTATCAACCTGACAGAATGCACTTCCATCCTATATTTAAATCTGCCTCCTCTGTGCCACCTTGTAGCTCCAGTACAGAAAATTCTTTCAGTTTTCTTTACTTACCATTACAAATGTTTTCTAGTGCTAGAATTTTTTAACGTTTCACATGTCACGCTCTGGTAACTGGGTCCTGGAGTGATTTCCTGAATGACTATCACTGTCTTAACCTTGTTCTGGGGATAATATCACTCCTGAAGGAGAGAGCACCTTTACAGGCATATGGAGACTTACAAAGCCATTTTTACTCCACTGGGGGATTATGGGAAATATGCAAATTTGTTTTCCAGCATGTAAATAGGAAAATGGTGCCTCTGCTTGCTGCCCTCTAGGGACAGCCCCCTTAAACATCATGCATGACTTTTTCAACAAGCCTATTGCTATGATGCGAGGTTTAGCCAAACCAGTAGATCTATTCCAAAAGAGGGAAGCAAGCAGAGGCATCGTTTTCCTATTTACATTCTGGAAAGCAGATTTGCATATTTGTCTTAACCTTATCACATATCACCTTCTCATGGTAGAAAAGCTTATGCTCAGAAGCCAGCTTTAGGTTAAGGCCCCACATTAGTGGGCCGCAGCAAAAAAGTGCTGCAGGAAAAACCGTGGTGGTAATACACAGCGTTTTTTCCCACACAGTTTTTCAAAATTTGCAGAGCTTTCCTCTATGGAGTTTCTGCTTCCATTATACCTATGGGGAAACCACCAGCGTTTCAGTAGGTATACCGTATATATTCGAGTATAAGCCGAGTTTTTCAGCACAGTTTTTGTGCTGAAAAAGCCCCCCTCGGCTTATACTCCAGTCAAGCAAAAAAAATTAAAAAAAAAATTTTTTTTGGGGGGAAGGGGGTGTCTAGCCGCAATAGTAATGTATAGAATCTCCCATAAAATAGTGAAAAAAAAAAAAAGATTTAAAAAAATATAATAAAATAAATAAAAGTTTGAAATCACTTCTTCACCTAGAATACATATAAAAGTAGAAAATGACTGTGAAACACAAACACATTGGGTATCCCTGTGTCTACTGAATATAGGGGATCTGCAGTGCTCCTGTTCCGTCGGGAAGGGGTTAATAGGAGCACTGCAGATACCCTAGATTCAGCCAGGCTGAATTCCAAGTGGGGAAAAAAAAAAACAGTCCACAAGCTCAGGGAAGGGGCAGACAGACAACCAAAACACCCCTCACCTTCCCCAGCACCTACTGCACCCAAAAACTCTGACCATTTTAATTTTTGAAATTTTCCAGTAGCTGCTGCATCCCCCCCCCCCCCCCCCCGGCTTATACTCAAGTCAATAAGTTTTCCCAGTTTTTTGTGGTAAAATTAGGGGCCTCGGCTTATATTCGGGTCGGCTTATACTCCATTATATATGGTAATTGAAATCCTGCGATTTTCAAAACAACGATAGTTTTGGGAATCGCAGCGTGTCTGATGCACAGATTTTTCTGCATAGTTTAGATAGGATTTACACATGGGGCCCCAGCCTAAAGCCTCATTTTAGGGTTTGCACCCCTATGTGGTTGCCACATGGCTTTTTTTGCTGCAGCAAGCAGCCCACCTTTTTGGACATCTTTTTCATAGGGATATGTGGTGATATGAAAGAGTTAATTAAGACAAGATCATTGATCAGACACTACTATAAACTACCGTATTTTTCAGACTATAAGACGCACTTTTTTCCCCCCAAATTTTGGGGGAAAAGAAGGGTGCGTCTTATAGTCCGAATGTGGCCGCAATACAGACCCGGCATCCGCTGTAATAGGAAGGCGGATGCCGGGGAGGGTTAAACGCCGGCACATATGCCGGGGCCTGAGACATCGCTATGCTCGTGCCCTGCATGAAGCCAGCAGCGGCAGGAGTGATACTGCTATTCCGCTCCTCCGTCCCTCCCCGCAATAGCAGCATCACTCCTGCCGCTGCTGGCTTCATGCAGGGCACGAGCATAGCGCTGTCTCAGGCCCCGGCATATGTGCCGGCGTTTAACCCTCCCCGGCATCCGCCTTCCTATTACAGTGGATGCCGGGTCTGTATTGCGGCCCCTTCCCCCACCCCCAAAGTGTAAACTACCTGTAAAGTTGCAGGCTGGCTCCTGCGCGGCGATATCGCAGGAGCCGACCTGTTCGGGTGACAGCCGGGAGCCTAATGAAGGCTCCCAGGCCTGTCATTGCTATATTACCATTGCGGCTAGTCTATGACCAGCCGTAATAGTAATATACAGAATGTCCCATAGACGGCAATACAGTTGTATTGCCGTCTATGGGACTTGCAATCAAATGACTGCAGGTTCAAGCCCCCTAGGAACTAATAAATAGTAAAAAAAAAAAAAAAAAAAAAAAAAAGCTTTAAAAATATATATAATAAAAAAAAAATGAAATAAATAAGAGTTCTAAATCACCTCCTTTCCCTAGAATACAATGTGGCCTTGCAGCTGTTGCAAAACTACAACTTTCATATATTAAATATTTTTACCATTTTTTGCTTCAAAATTTTTTTTCCCTATTTTCCTCCTCTAAAACCTAGGTGCGTCTTATAGTCCAGTGCGTCTTATCCGAAAAATACGGTATATTTGCTTACAAACAGCCAGTTGACTATGGGGAGCATAGTTCTGCAATATGTCATAATCCATCTCATACAAGGATAGACATAAGTGACTATGATTTGTGGCAGTTGTCGGGAGGTTGATGACTGTATTGAACCTGTTAGTACAGGACTGTAGGTATGTCATCCATGTTCCCAAGCTTCAAGGGCTAATAAAATGTAGTTAAGAAAATTGTGAATAAACAATGCAATGAAATATTTGTCATCATGTTCTATATATAAATAGATGCTCCATGTCAAGTCCTAACAAAGAAATCTTAGAATATCAGTGTTCTACATTTACGATATTACATACTTACTGTATTATCAAAATGAAATATAATCTTTACAAAGTGATCTATGTTCATTACAATCATTATGCACAGTATAATTGAGTTGAATACTGCAGATGTTCCCTATTCTTCTGTCACATTGCATGAGGACCGTGAGTAAACAACTATTTCTAAGCATAGCTACAAATTCCTAATATGTCACCAGAACATGATATATTTAGCCAAAAATTTTGATGACTTTTTTTTGAAAAAAATAAATAAATAAATAAATAAATACATTCATGTCTCTATCAACATTTTTGCTAAGGCTGCAGTCACACTAGTATTTGGGGACCACGTCCCGGCTAAAATCCAACAAACCCTATGGGGTCCGCAGGTTTCAATGAGATAGTGTTTCCGTTTTTCAGGTCCCCAAGCGGACCCGAGGAAAATAAGCCTGTATGCTAGTGTGAACACTTGCCAATTCTTGCGTATTCTTTGCTGCTATCACCTCTTTTAATTCAAAGACAGGATTACAACAGAAATATTCATGTATATAATCTAAAATAAGAACAAATCTATAATCAGAAGATATAAACAAAAAATAAAATAGTGGAATTTAGCCTGGCCTATATGTAGTATTCTCCCATGTGCCCTTTGCCAGTCTTTGGTACAGAAGTGTGGCTGCCAGTCGTACCTGAACTCCTGATGCTAATTGGTATTAGGGCTAGTTCACACGTGAATAGGGTGTGGTGGGATTTGGTTCAGAAAAGAACACTTTAGGAATTAGGAAGCGGTTTTTGACATTGAGGCAGTTTTTGGTAAAAACCGCTTCAAAAAACGGCAGGCGTTTTTTTCCCTCCAGCACAGCGAGTGGACCTTAAAATACTGCCTCGCTTTTTTGGTGTGGTTTTTGCCAAAAACCGAACCAAAAACTGCATCGTGGTTCTTGGCAAAAAAACCGCAACATAGTTTTTTTGTCTCTCATTCACTTGTATTGATTTCCTGAGGTGGAATCTGCCTCAAGAAAGGGCATCTTGCTTCTTTTTTCCACTAGCGGGAACAAACCACTAGCAGAAAAAAGACCACTAGCAGTCTAGATAGACCTCTATTGTGAGGGGGCGGATTTTGAGGAAGATTCTGTCTCAAAATCCGCCCCCTCTTCCCCCGTGTGAACGGGGCCTTATTGTGCTCACATAATCAGCAAGGAACTACATACATGTTATTCAGTGTGACCTGCAGATGCACTCTACATGTAAGTCATTTTGGAAGTAGTTAAAGGAGCTAAGACATAGGATATATCTCTATCTATAATAGGCCATTAATCCCTTCCCTGGAGGGTCAGCAGACGGAAAGCTGCAGGACTCTTTCATACCCATTCATTTGAATGGGTTTGAAAGGTGTCCGGCCGTGTGCGCTGGTGAGCGTTTTATGCTCTCCGCGGCGAAAGTTTTTTTTTTTTAAACGGACACAGAGTCGGACATGCAGTATTCTGTGTCCGGTTTAAAATAAACGGTTTCGCCGCGGAGAGCATAAAACGCTCAGCGGCTCTCACGGCCGGACTCGGCATGACAGGTCTCCGTCTTCTGCATGCAGAAGACGGAAACCTGAGAATGGAGTGCCGAACGCTGGTGTGAACCCAGCGTCCGCTGTATCATATAGCTAACACCCTGCTGTTTTACCTGCTGTATGTTTTACTCCAATTGCAATTTCTGTGACATCTAAGTGGTTTTTCTCTTACTTGCTCTTCTCTGCCTTAGGTGCGAGGGATGGGGGGGAATAATTAGTGCTCCTTCTCTTCTGTGGCCTGCTCTCTGCCCAAACAGCAGTTTAGACTCCTATATCAATTTGTTCTACCTGTTCTAATCCTCTTAAAAGTTTTAGGAGTATTTGTCTCTGTCGACACAAAGTGGAGTTGACATTTTGGGCACTGAAATGGCAGAGTTCTTTCAAACGTTTGTTGGTTACTTTGCAATACTCACTGTACATTCATTTTTGGGAGCTACCCTGTGGTCAAAATGATCATAATACCCCTTGAGAAATTCCTTGAAGGTTGTAGTTTATAAAATGGGGTCATTTCTCTGGAGTTAATTTTTTATTACAACTCGGAGACTTAGCCTGTCTATGCAGTATAAATGTCAAGATTAGGCCTCAAATTCGCATGGTGCCCTTTCATATCTGAGCCCTATCATGTTCCTGGGCAAAAGATGTAGGATATTTATAAAATCAGTAAACAGAGCATAATAACTAATAAGCTAAATTTTCACAAATTTTGTTGGGTACAACGAAAATGGCACGGGAGTGGAATATTTGGAAAAATTACAATTTAGCACCATCCTCTGCACATTCATATCAAAATAATCATTTACCTCTTGGAAAAATAACTTGAGGAGTGTAGTTTTGAAAAATGTGGTTACATTTGGGAAGGGGGGCTGTGTTTCCACTGTTCTGGTACCTCTGGGGCTCTGCAAATGAGATATAGCACCTGAAAATGAATACCACAAAATTTGACCTCTAAAAGTCAAATTGAGCTTTTTCCCTTTCAGTCTTATATTTTTATTGTATCCAACATTCATCCATCTGATGTTGATAGCTTATTTTAAGGATATTTTATAATTGTGATAGTCTTTTAAAATTACTTTGAGGCCGGGGCCCCATTTGATGAAAACGCCGCAGTTTTCAGTCCCATGCGCACATTTCAGAAAATAGACGCAGTGGAAATGTTGTTCTTTCCAAAACTGATGTGTTTTTGGAAATTGCAACATGTCAATTATACATATGAAAACGCTAGTGGTTTTCCTATAGGTTTAATTGAAGCAGAAATTCTGCAAAGGAAAACTACAGACTTTTGTGGTAAGCGCTGTGGGAAAAATTGCAATTCGTTTCTGTCATGTATTTTCCTGCAGTGCTAATAGATAATACACACGGACGGTACACGGACCTATACTGGTGTTAGGTGCTAATCATACCAATTTTTTTCACATAGACATGCAAACTGCAGCATGCACTTTTTTAGTTTGCATTGAGGATGACACGTTCATTGCGTAGTTACTTGTAATAATAATTTTTGTTCTATTTCAGGTACCTATAACTGGGAAACTCCCTGTTTGCATTGAAATAAGTACATAAATATAAGTCTACATTTTCTTCTACAGTTTGTGGCTAAACTGCAGGAAACTGATGCAGAGAAAGAGAAGTACAACATATAGCTACCTAGTGCGCTGAGCCAGTATTAACCCTTAGCAGCTTCTGTATTCTATACTGCTCAAAAAAAATAAAGGGAACGCTTAAGCAACACAATGTAACTCCAAGCAACACTGCTTGACAATCAATTTCACATGCTGTTGTGGAAATGGAATAGACAACAGATGGAAATTATTGGCAATTATCGAGACACACTCAATAAAGCATTGGTTCTGCAGGTGGGGACCACAGACCAGATCTCGGTACCAATGCTTTCTGGTTGATGTTTTGGTCACTTTTGAATGTTGATTGTGCTTTCACACTTGTGGTAGCATGAGACGGACTCTACAACCCACACAAGTGGCTCAGGTAGTGCAGCTCATGCAGGATAGCACTTCAATGCGAGCTGTGGCAAGAAGGTTTGCTGTGTCTGTCAGCGTAGTGGCTGGAAGCACTACCAGGAGACAGGCCAGTACACCAGGAGACGTAGAGGGGGCCGTAGGAGGGCAACAAACCAGCAGCAGGACTGCTACCTTTGTGCAAGGAGGAACAGTAGGAGCACTGCTAGAGCCCTGCAAAATGACCTCCAACAGTGCATGTGTCTGAAAAAACGGTTAGAAACTGACTCCATGAGGATGGTATGAGGGCCCGTCATCCACAGATGCGGGTTGTGCTCACAGCCCAACACCGTGCAAGACGCTTGCCATTTGCCACAGAACACCAGGATTGGCAACTTTGTCACTGGCGCCCTATGCTCTTCACAGATGAAAGCAGGTTCACACTGAGTACATGTGACAGACGTGACAGAGTCTGGAGATGCCGTGGAGAGCGATCTGCCTGCAACATCCTTCAGCATGACCGGTTTGGCAGTGGGTCAGTAATGGTGTGGGGTGGCATTTCTTTGGAGGGCTGCACACCCCTCCATGTGCTTACCAGAGGTAGGCTGACTGCTATTAGGTACCGAGATGAGATCCTCAGACCCCTTGTAAGACCATATGCTGGTGCAGTTGGCTCTGTGTTCCTCCTAATGCAGGACAATGCCAGACCTCATGTGGCTGGAGTGTCAGCAGTTCCTGCAAGATGAAGGCATGTCTCGCTCCATCTACCAACGTCACGTTGCACCACAGACTGTCCAGGAGTTGGCAGATGTTTTAAGTCCAGGTCTTGTAGGAGATCCCTCAGGAGTAGAGATGAGCGAGTACTGTTCAGATCAGCCGATCCGAACAGCACGCTCCATAGAAAAGAATGGATGCACCTGGTACTTCTGCTTTGACGTCGGCCGGCCGCTTAACCCCCCGCGTGCCGGCTACGTCCATTCATTTCTATGCGAGCGTGCTGTTCAGATCATTTGATCCGAACAGTACTCGCTCATCTCTACTCAGGAGACCATCCACAAACCTCATCAGGAGCATGCCCAGGTGTTGTAGGGAGGTCTTACAGGCACGTGGAGGCCACACACACTACTGAGCCCCATTTTGACAAGTTTTAAGGACATGACATCAAAGTTGGATCAGCCTGTAGTGTTTTTTCACTTCAATTTTGGGGGTGACTCAAAATCCAGGCCTCCATTAGTTAATAAATTTTATTTCCATTGATGATTTTGTTGTCATCACATTCACCTTTGTACAGAACAAAGTGTTCAATGAGAATATTTCATTCAGATCTAGGACGTGTTATTTGAGTGTTCCCTTTTTTTTTTGAGAAGTGTATAAACTTGTAATATCACAACTGACCCATAGGCCAGTAATGACTTTGAATAAAGTTATTTAATGTCAAAAATTTTAAAGAAAAAACTGGAACATTGATAATATAAAGGCAACTTTTAAAAGCTCATATTTTTGTAGCAAAATTGAAATTTACTATTGCAATGTGAAGGAGGAGCAAATAAGTATTTGCAAATAGTTTAGGGAACTCAACATGAGGCTCATTGGGCCCAGGGCCTGGGAAGAGGAGTCCACGAGTCCACTGAATGACTTCTATTCCACAACAAACTCTTCTCCCTGTTCCCAGTACACTAATCAGCCAGGGCCCCACCTAGTGCATCCCATCCGCAGTTTGCAGAAAAATACGTGCAGCGGACATGCTGCAGTCTACAAAACTGTTGCATCTCTGGAAATCATAGCTTGTCAGTTATATCTACAGAAACACCGGCAGTTTCTCTGTGTGTATAATTGAAGCAGAAAATATGTGGATTTTCTGTGAAAAACACCACAGGAAAATCACGATGCGTTGCTGCCGCTGTTTTTCCTGCTGCACTTATTTGCTGCAGGACCATACGTGGGACCTAAGGCTTCAAGGGGTTTTATAGGCTAAAAATATTGATGCTCTATCCTGAGGATATGTCATAAATATCAGATCTGTGATAGTCAGACACCCATAACTCCACTGTTCTCAGCAGCTGGTACAGAGAGTGGAGTAGGAGGCAGACAACTCTCTTCTCTCTGAACTGAATCACTGCAGCTTATCTCCTGTTTAAAGAGGACCTTTTACCACTTGGCGCACATGTGGTTTTATATACCACTGAATTCAGCGGTATATAAAACCGCTGAATGAATCGGCTTTCACGTTCTGTGCCCCCGTTGAAGAACTATCGGTGCCGGTACTGTAGCTCTTCACTGTCAGAAGGGCGTTTCTGACAGTCAGGAACGCCCTTCCTCACAGTAGCGCCTATAGCGCTATACTGTGAGAGCGGTGAGGAACGCCTCCCCAGTGCACGTCTACGGATGAGCAGTATCAGAAGGGGAGGGGGCGTTGTGTAGCTAGAGTCTCTTCATGGCATGTCTGACCTCCCTGCCTTCTTCTAAATAACCACAAGTAGGACTCTATAGCTCTATACTATGGCAGGCCTGGAAGCTTTCAGAAAGCTCCTGGATACCATAGCATAGGAGTGAAAGCAGCAGAACACCTAAGGTTCCTTATTTCACATCTTGCCACAGTAAAGGTACTGGGTGTTAGTCATGTGAACAGCAGAGGCCCTGGGGCTATAGTGCCTGCTCAGCTCCTGAGTGGTTGTCATATTTCAAGTCCCAGCATCTGCCTTATTATGGTGGATATCGGGAAAAATTGAATTGGATGATTCTGTTAAAAAGCAAAATGGTCAGAACCCCTCTGGGCGAATTAATCAAATGAATCCAGCATAGAGTTGGCCACATGTTACAAGAAGTAAATGTCAACCCACACGACAATCATACACTGTTCAGATCTGCATGCCTGTCACTACTGTATGCTTCTCCTAATGAGGGCAACATGCTGACAGGTTCCCTGGAAGTTGTGGAGAGGGGAGAAGATTGTAACCAGTGAAGCACTCTAAGGGCCCCTTCAAACGGAGTATAAGCTCGCTGATTCTGAACATGTACGCACGTATCACATTGAAAGCAATAGGTAAAAAAGCAGCCCATTCATTTCTATGGCGAGCGCACGTCTGCCGGCTCCCATAGAAAGCAATGGGATCTGTTTTAACCCCGCTGATTCGGAACGAGTTACATGTTCAGAATCAGCGAGCATATACTCCGTGTGAAGGGGCCCTAAAACGCTGTTTCTTAATCATTCGCCTAAAGAGGACTACTGTTTATTTTTGGATCCATATGTATACCTGGCATATACTGTATGTAGCATATATAGAACATGTATAGAACTTTAGATTTATGAATTATTCTGGACTGATTCATGTAATGGTGCTGATAAAGCATTGTTGAGGAAGGGAATACTGCTATTCATATGGCCTTAGAAGAATCATACATTTATGAATAATACATGGAGAGTAAATATATGTATAAGACAATATGGGTGCTGTCACACTTGCAGATTTTGTTTTTATTGATGCAGTTGAAGACATTACAAGGTATGGATAATAAATAGGATAAAATGTGCAGCATAGAGTTCAGACGCTACTTTTCTGTCTGTGTTTATTTATTTATCATGGGTATTGGCTTCCAAAAAGTGGCAATGTCTTTTTTGGCAAGTGGAGAGCAATGGGTATTTCAGTGTTGGTCCCAGAAAAGGTTTATGTGGGGATAAGAAAAAAATAAAAAAATAAAATATATATATATATATATATATATATATATATATATATATATATATATATGTATGTCGGGTTTTCTGTTCACTCTTTGATTCTGGGTCACATGACTGGCCTGCTCTATTCAGTCTATAGGTAGCGGGTGTAGAACAGGGTCAGTCTTAGACCCAGAAGTGAAGTGAGCAAGAGTGACAAGACTTCTGGTTCCCCTTCTGTAAGAATCAGCTGTTTGGAACACAAGCTATGTGATGTCACGTTCTTTGGTCACATGGTCTGATTGCAACTCAGTCCCATTCAAGTGAATAGGCTGATCTGTAATACCAAGCACAGACGCTACACAAATGAACAGCACTGTGTTTGGTAAGTACATAAGAGGATGCAGCCCTCACACAAACACTACAGTCTCTTCAAACAGCTGTTTGGCCTAAGGATAGTTCATCAGTTATTTAGTCCCAGAAAACCCTTCAAGACAAATCATATGTCTCTGTTATTATGTCTTAATACTTATGTAGAAGATGGATGTACAACTCTACTAATGCTGAATGAGATATGTGTCTGTACGGCAGATATGTCAGTTGCAGTGTTAATATATTGTCCACATCTTGCGTCACTTGTAATCTGCTGACACAGCCATTTTATTTGTATGAGCTTTTTGTTCCAGAACTTCCCATGGGATGCAAAGAACAGGATGGGATGGAATTGTAGTTGGCATAGACAGGAAGTTCAAAAGAATGTCACCAGATTATCGCAGTTGTCCTCTGCCTCTTGGCCAGTCATTAGAAAGCTGTAAGGAAGAATCGGGTGGGGAGATGTCTGACTTGGGTGGGATTTTCATCCTGCTTTAGCCACATCACAGGATCAAAACATACAAGTGCTAATATCTTTTGCTCAGTAAGGGGGCTATCACACTACCATTAGTAGCTTCTGTTACAAAAGGCTAAGAATGGACACCAACAGATCCGTCATACTATATTGATTTCAATGGGATTTTGTCTGTTCTCTGTTTTCACCAAATCCATCACGTCTGTGTGGGATGTGAGAATGAAAAATTACTTTTTTTTCCCATTAAAATTAGTCCTAATTTTTCTTTTTTTTTTTTTTTCACAAAAGTTTAAAGGAGAATAGTCACCTATCATTATTCTCCTGAACACCACAATACCCCATATGTTCTGGTACACTGATGTACGGGCACATGGCAGGGCTTGAAACGGAAAGAGTGCCAATTGGCTGTTAAAGAACCGATTTTGCTGAAATAGTTTTCAGATAAGTTGCCAAGCTGGGAAAACCTGTTAACTTATTTTTGGCTTTGACTTGAGGGTATTACTTCAGCCCTCTGAATTGTTGTGGCAGTGCAGGTCGCACTATATTCTCCGCGCTGACATTTAGGGGCCATTCACACGGAGTAAACGCGAGCTGATTATGGCAGAATACATGTGTAAAAAATACATGTGTAAAAATCAGACTCCCATTTTTTACACATGTAAAAAACACACAAAAAAACGTGCATGTTTGGGCACGTTTTTTACATGTGTAAAAAATGGCATTGAAGTCAATGGGAGTCTGATTTTTACACGTGTATTTTTTACCCCTGTATTTTGCCATAATCAGCTCGCGTTTGATCAGCCCCTAAATTCCTGGCATACACTGGGTTATGCACTTTTACTCATTTACACCTGAACAAAGGCAAAAAGTTGTAGTAAGCGGCCAAAATATTATTGGTCATTATTGGTCAGTTTCAGTTTTCAGCATTTTTTGAGATGCATAGAGAATTCCTACATTGCAGAGCGTCAGGAAGATAACCCTTTCAAGTATGGTTTTCTGATCCTACGCCCCGATCTGTGTATATAATAAAAGTGTTTTTGGATTTATCACAAGTTGGTTTGCAGACGTACATATACAGATCATAACCTTCTGTATTTTCTGCATCCACCATGAGAACTGGCAGCTGAACACATCACTCTGTACTTTCCCTTTAATCGGCCATGGCAAGTTCACACAGAGGAAATTGTTTTTGTCAAAACAAAAAGAAAAGAGAGAGGAGTGTAAAAAGTGGAGTACAGAGAGGGCAAACAGGTTACACTTACTTTTCTAACTTTGCCTTAGGAACAAAGGAATCAGCCTAGAAACAGAAGGAGCCAATAGGAGGTCAGACAGACAGGTGCGAGCAACCAGGAAGGAGGAGCAGGCAAAGTTAACTCTGCCAACCTTAGTAACAAGAGCTATTAATACACTCACAAGAAAACTTCCTTAATATTTGAGTTAGCTGAGCTCAGATCTGTGATAACTTGGCTGCATAGATTATATCCTTATGCAAACATTACATAGCTTTCTCTTATATTTACTAGGAACCTGTTGTGTTTTTAACCCCTGCAGGTTGCTGAGCCTTGTGCTGAAAAATGTGTGAAAATGGCAAATATGTACTATATGACTAAAAGTATGGAGGCGCTCCAATATTTATCCTGACCCACTGTACTACCAAGAATGACATGGGATGACCAGTGTTTAACCTGGTGTTGGCTAAATGTTTCCTTGTTTCCAGTAATGTGTCAAAATTATTTGGCAAACACAAAAGGATATTTGAGCCCTGACATAACTTTGGGTCATATTAATCTTTTACATGTGTAAAAAACATATGCACATTCAACTGGTGTATTTTTCCACAGCATTTATCAGTGTTTTTGCTGCATTTTCTCTGCTTTCTCAGTTTTTTCTTCTCAATATATAATGACCACCTCCACGGCTAAGATTAACATGCTGCTATTTTCAAAATGCTGTTTTTTTTGCCGTGTGTATGGATGAGATTAATGAAATCTCATTCGCTTTGCTGGTATTGTAATATGCCGTATTTTTCCGCTGCATTTCCACAGCAGGTAAAAAGCATTGTGCTTCTGCTAAATGGGGCTTTAGGCTAAGGCCCCACAGGACGATTCGCAGCTATAAAGCGCTGCGGGAAAAACCGCGGCGGGTACGCATCGTGGTTCTTCCCACAGCGCTTTGAACAGAAAGTTCTCAAAGTTTTCCTCCATGGACTTTCTGTTATAATTATATCTACGGGAAAGCCGCTGGTGGTTCCATAGATATAATTGACATGCTGCGATTTCAAAAACCGTGCTGCGGTTTTAATTGCAAAGTGGGCATGGGATTCGCATGAATCCCATCAACTTTGCAATTACTGTAAAATGCCGTGATTTTTCCTGCAGTGTTTTCTCCACAGGCAAATCGCGGCATATCCGGCCCGTGGGTCCCCGGCCGTAGCTTAAAAAGGTATCCTGAAGGATCCTGTACATTAAAGCGGTTGCCCACTTTCAGACCAATATTGACAAACAAGTGTACAATAAAAAGATATATAATTTTCCAATATACTTTCCGTATCATTTTCTCACAGTTTTCTAGATCTCTGCTTGCTGTCATTCATTCTGTAAGGGTATGTTCACACATCAGTATGCCATCCGTCCATTTGAATTCAGTTTGACACTTCAAAACGGACTGATACACATACTGATTGTATACTGACACCTTTTTATGCTGATAGCAAACGTTCTACGGACTTTCTGCTTCAATCGTATCCGTACAGAAAACGCCTGCATTTATGTAGGTATAAATAAGATGCTGCAATTTACAAAAACGGGAGTTTCCGCTGCAGATATTTTTCAGCAATGTGTGGATGGGATTAGCCAGAATACCATCCACTATTCAAGTACTGTAAAATGCCACGGTTAAATCGCATTTACGCTATATGGGGCCCCCGGCCTTATGGTGGTTATAAACAACTGATTCTGACAATCAGTAAGACCATTCACCAACATTTGCTAAAGAGTAAATGGGTCACATTGGATTCATTTTCCCTTAAGATAAGCTATGCTTATTAAGACAAGTAGTACTGGGCTGCTTTGCTATGTCTGTACTTCCAACCAGGAGTTTATGATGCAAAGTTTAACATTACAGTGATAGCTTGCTGAACTGGTCGTGCTAATATCTGCTCACAGAAGTTAACAAAAACCATTGAAATATGTTGGAAACTATGATACATCTGTATAAATAAAAAGCCTTTTTGTTTGTAACATAATTCTCTAAAGTGGATTGCAGTAAAGTCTTTTGACCTGGGTTAGACAGACACTTACGGTTTAGGCTCTTTTTGACATTTTCCCTGAACATACATCAGTCTCCTAGGACTTTATTGTGGCTTGACCTGATCTAAGTACACCTTGCTGACTTGTCATGTGCATAAAGTATACAGAACATGCTCTCCTACACCTTCCTGTGTGTCTGTCTATAAACACCCACTTCTTAGCTGATATTTCAGAGCCATATCACCACTTCCCTTTCAGATTGTCATTTTTTTTTTTTTATCTGCAGGTGGAAAAAGCAGTTGGCAGTGATGTGATTCTCTTTCCGATATCTTCAGCAAAGTGTATACACATTTTACATATATCTCAATTATTAAAAAAAAATATAAAATATATATATATATATATATATATATATATATATATATATATATATAGCTCAAAGCTTAAATGGTGAAAATATATTATAATACATTTAAGCTGTTCATACACATTTCATACAAGTTAGATGGATTTGCTGATAGTTTAATGTGTATGAGCGCAATGTCCTATGGGAAAAAAAATATTCAACTGGGAGAGATAGCTGTCAGCCAGACTAGAAAGACTGCCAAAATCCTAACCAAACAGACGACTCCCATTGATTTCAATGGGAGCTGGTAGTTTCTTTTTTCTGGGAGCCGTTTGTTCCGGCTCCCAGAAAAAAAGAATGGAAGGCTTATTGCGCCTCGCGAATCCGACTAGGCCTATTCAATTGGGTCTAATCCGGATCGCAGTTTCACGACTGAATGCCAGTGCAGTGCAATGTGCTCACGTCACGGTTGTTCCTGCAGCGTTTTGGGACGGCGGTTCCGGTCCGTGGGGACCCGGCCTAAATGAGTGAATGGGTGTGGTTGTGAAAACACATAGTATTATTTTATAACTCATTTATTATGTATTTGCACATTGCATATTGAATGTATCAGTCCCCCTTCCCCCCCCCCAAAAAAAAAAAAAAAAAAAAAAAACTAACCAAAAAACAGAAAAACAACTTTGAAATAACAAAGATAATAGAAAGCGAATACACTCACTTGAGGAGATGATGTCTAATTCTGATCATACGACACAGGCTATCTTCTCTTACACAAAGAGAACATTGTAAGTACGGGTAGATGTTGGCCTTTTCACAAAACATGTTATGTAAAGTATATTTTTAAAGTTCTTCTAACTTGTTATATAATGCATCCAAAAATAAATGAGATACGATTTGGAAGTAATAAAGGAGCTGTTTGCACTAAACTGCTTATAAATGTACAAGATAGTCTGTTTTTACAATGTTTATAAAATAACTAAAGAATCATAATTTTTATGTTGGAAAAGATAAGTGTTCTGTTCATTCTTCAGACAGATTCAGTTTGAGAACTCCCATTGAAATGAATGGGAGGTGGAAAATAAACCTTTTCTGTTGGTGTGGAATTGAATGCTGAACTCTCACGTTATCACAGATACTTTCCCTGTGCCATGAGGACTGGCTGACTATAGTAAAGCCAGTCCCCATCGCACAGTTAACTAGGAGTGAAAACGGGAGAGGAGAAAAAAGGTAGAGAAATCCTGGGGTGGAACTAGGGTTGTGCAAATAATCAAAAAATGACCGAATAACCAAATTCAGTAGCATATACAGTTGAAACCAGAAATTTGCATACACTATATAAAAAGAGGGACTGGTGCACTTCACAAACTAGATGGCATCATGAGGAAAGAACATTATGTGGCAATACTGAAGCAACATCTCAAGACTGGAAGTTAAAGCTAGGGCACAAATGGGTCTTCCAAATGGACAATGACCTGAAACATACTGCCACACTGGTTAGAAAGTGGCTTAAGGATAACAAAGTCAGTGTTTTGGAGTGGCCATCACAAAGTGCTGATCTCAATCCTATTGAAAATTTATGGGCAAAATTGAAAAGGCAGGTGCGAGCAAGTTGGCCTACAAACATGGCTCAGTTACACCAGTTCTGTCAGGAGGAATGGGCCCAAATTCCTACCAACTATTGTGAGAAGCTTGTGAAAGCATATCCCAAACATATGACCCAAGTCATACCGTTTAAGGGCAATGGTACCAAATGCTAATGAAATGTATGTAAACGTTTGACTTTGCAGAAAGTAATGAAAATGACTTCACAATTTTTGTCTCAAATATAAATAATTTTGTTAATCATACTTGACCTAAAATGGGAAAGGTTTATTCTGATGTTATGTCAGATAGTGAGAAAAACATGCAGTTGTGTCTTCTTATATAGTGAATGTAAACTTCTGGTTTCAACTGTACAAAAGGGCGTGGAAGGTGAAAACGGAAGTTTCCTAAATGGTTCATTAATAGAGATGAGCGAACAGTGTTCTATCGAACTCATGTTCGATCGGATATTAGGCTGTTCGGCATGTTCGAATCGAATCGAACACCGCGTGGTAAAGTGCGCCATTACTCGATTCCCCTCCCACCTTCCCTGGCGCCTTTTTTGCTCCAATAACAGCGCAGGGTAGGTGGGACAGGAACTACGACACCGGTGACGTTGAAAAAAGTAGGCAAAACCCATTGGCTGCCGAAAACATGTGACCTCTAATTTAAAAGAACAGCGCCGCCCAGCTTCGCGTCATTCTGAGCTTGCAATTCACCGAGGACGGAGGTTTCCGTCCAGCTAGCTAGGGCTTAGATTCTGGGTAGGCAGGGACAGGCTAGGATAGGAAGGAGAAGACAACCAACAGCTCTTATAAGAGCTAAATTCCAGGGAGAAGCTTGTCAGTGTAACGTGGCACTGACGGGCTCAATCGCCGCAACCCAGCTTTCCCAGGATCCTGAATGGAATACACTGTCAGTGTATTCCCGTATACCCGATATATACCCCGATACCCGTTCCAACGGTGTGCCCCCCCACCTTCACCCCAGAAATACCCTGCAAGTCCCCTAGCAATAGAATTGGGGCTATATACACCCACAATTTTTACTACTGGTATACAGTGCCATTGTCTGACTGGGAATTCAAAGAATATATTGGGAATACAAATACCCTCATTTCTTGCTACTGCCATATAGTGCCAGTGTCTGACTGGGAATTCAAAGAATATATTGGGGTTACGTGCACCCACAATTTTTACTACTGGTATACAGTGCCATTGTCTGACTGGGAATTCAAAGAATATATTGGGAATACAAATACCCTCATTTCTTGCTACTGCCATATAGTGCCAGTGTCTGACTGGGAATTCAAAGAATATATTGGGGTTACGTGCACCCACAATTTTTACTACTGGTATACAGTGCCATTGTCTGACTGGGAATTCAAAGAATATATTGGGAATACAAATACCCTCATTTCTTGCTACTGCCATATAGTGCCAGTGTCTGACTGGGAATTCAAAGAATATATTGGGGTTACGTGCACCCACAATTTTTACTACTGGTATACAGTGCCATTGTCTGACTGGGAATTCAAAGAATATATTGGGGTTATAAATACCCTCATTTCTTGCTACTGCCATATAGTGCCAGTTTCTGACTGGTAATTCAAAGAATATATTGGGGTTACGTGCACCCACAATTTTTACTACTGGTATACAGTGCCATTGTCTGACTGGGAATTCAAAGAATATATTGGGGTTATAAATACCCTCATTTCTTGCTACTGCCATATAGTGCCAGTTTCTGACTGGTAATTCAAAGAATATATTGGGGTTACGTGCACCCACAATTTTTACTACTGGTATACAGTGCCATTGTCTGACTGGGAATTCAAAGAATATATTGGGGTTATAAATACCCTCATTTCTTGCTACTGCCATATAGTGCCAGTTTCTGACTGGTAATTCAAAGAATATATTGGGGTTACGTGCACCCACAATTTTTACTACTGGTATACAGTGCCATTGTCTGACTGGGAATTCAAAGAGTATATTGGGAATACAAATACCCTCATTTCTTGCTACTGCCATATAGTGCCAGTTTCTGACTGGGAATTCAAAGAATATATTGGGGTTACGTGCACCCACAATTTTTACTACTGGTATACAGTGCCATTGTCTGACTGGGAATTCAAAGAATATATTGGGGTTACGTGCACCCACAATTTTTACTACTGGTATACAGTGCCATTGTCTGACTGGGAATTCAAAGAGTATATTGGGAATACAAATACCCTCATTTCTTGCTACTGCCATATAGTGCCAGTGTCTGACTGGTAATTCAAAGAATATATTGGGGTTACGTGCACCCACAATTTTTACTACTGGTATACAGTGCCATTGTCTGACTGGGAATTCAAAGAGTATATTGGGAATACAAATACCCTCATTTCTTGCTACTGCCATATAGTGCCAGTTTCTGACTGGGAATTCAAAGAATATATTGGGGTTACGTGCACCCACAATTTTTACTACTGGTATACAGTGCCATTGTCTGACTGGGAATTCAAAGAATATATTGGGGTTATAAATACCCTCATTTCTTGCTACTGCCATATAGTGCCAGTTTCTGACTGGTAATTCAAAGAATATATTGGGGTTACGTGCACCCACAATTTTTACTACTGGTATACAGTGCCATTGTCTGACTGGGAATTCAAAGAGTATATTGGGAATACAAATACCCTCATTTCTTGCTACTGCCATATAGTGCCAGTTTCTGACTGGGAATTCAAAGAATATATTGGGGTTACGTGCACCCACAATTTTTACTACTGGTATACAGTGCCATTGTCTGACTGGGAATTCAAAGAGTATATTGGGAATACAAATACCCTCATTTCTTGCTACTGCCATATAGTGCCAGTTTCTGACTGGGAATTCAAAGAATATATTGGGGTTACGTGCACCCACAATTTTTACTACTGGTATACAGTGCCATTGTCTGACTGGGAATTCAAAGAGTATATTGGGAATACAAATACCCTCATTTCTTGCTACTGCCATATAGTGCCAGTTTCTGACTGGGAATTCAAAGAATATATTGGGGTTACGTGCACCCACAATTTTTACTACTGGTATACAGTGCCATTGTCTGACTGGGAATTCAAAGAGTATATTGGGAATACAAATACCCTCATTTCTTGCTACTGCCATATAGTGCCAGTTTCTGACTGGGAATTCAAAGAATATATTGGGGTTACGTGCACCCACAATTTTTACTACTGGTATACAGTGCCATTGTCTGACTGGGAATTCAAAGAATATATTGGGGTTACGTGCACCCACAATTTTTACTACTGGTATACAGTGCCATTGTCTGACTGGGAATTCAAAGAGTATATTGGGAATACAAATACCCTCATTTCTTGCTACTGCCATATAGTGCCAGTGTCTGACTGGTAATTCAAAGAATATATTGGGGTTACGTGCACCCACAATTTTTACTACTGGTATACAGTGCCATTGTCTGACTGGGAATTCAAAGAGTATATTGGGAATACAAATACCCTCATTTCTTGCTACTGCCATATAGTGCCAGTTTCTGACTGGTAATTCAAAGAATATATTGGGGTTACGTGCACCCACAATTTTTACTACTGGTATACAGTGCCATTGTCTGACTGGGAATTCAAAGAATATATTGGGGTTACGTGCACCCACAATTTTTACTACTGGTATACAGTGCCATTGTCTGACTGGGAATTCAAAGAGTATATTGGGAATACAAATACCCTCATTTCTTGCTACTGCCATATAGTGCCAGTGTCTGACTGGTAATTCAAAGAATATATTGGGGTTACGTGCACCCACAATTTTTACTACTGGTATACAGTGCCATTGTCTGACTGGGAATTCAAAGAGTATATTGGGAATACAAATACCCTCATTTCTTGCTACTGCCATATAGTGCCAGTTTCTGACTGGTAATTCAAAGAATATATTGGGGTTACGTGCACCCACAATTTTTACTACTGGTATACAGTGCCATTGTCTGACTGGGAATTCAAAGAATATATTGGGGTTATAAATACCCTCATTTCTTGCTACTGCCATATAGTGCCAGTTTCTGACTGGTAATTCAAAGAATATATTGGGGTTACGTGCACCCACAATTTTTACTACTGGTATACAGTGCCATTGTCTGACTGGGAATTCAAAGAGTATATTGGGAATACAAATACCCTCATTTCTTGCTACTGCCATATAGTGCCAGTTTCTGACTGGGAATTCAAAGAATATATTGGGGTTACGTGCACCCACAATTTTTACTACTGGTATACAGTGCCATTGTCTGACTGGGAATTCAAAGAGTATATTGGGAATACAAATACCCTCATTTCTTGCTACTGCCATATAGTGCCAGTTTCTGACTGGGAATTCAAAGAATATATTGGGGTTACGTGCACCCACAATTTTTACTACTGGTATACAGTGCCATTGTCTGACTGGGAATTCAAAGAGTATATTGGGAATACAAATACCCTCATTTCTTGCTACTGCCATATAGTGCCAGTTTCTGACTGGGAATTCAAAGAATATATTGGGGTTACGTGCACCCACAATTTTTACTACTGGTATACAGTGCCATTGTCTGACTGGGAATTCAAAGAGTATATTGGGAATACAAATACCCTCATTTCTTGCTACTGCCATATAGTGCCAGTTTCTGACTGGGAATTCAAAGAATATATTGGGGTTACGTGCACCCACAATTTTTACTACTGGTATACAGTGCCATTGTCTGACTGGGAATTCAAAGAATATATTGGGGTTACGTGCACCCACAATTTTTACTACTGGTATACAGTGCCATTGTCTGACTGGGAATTCAAAGAGTATATTGGGAATACAAATACCCTCATTTCTTGCTACTGCCATATAGTGCCAGTGTCTGACTGGTAATTCAAAGAATATATTGGGGTTACGTGCACCCACAATTTTTACTACTGGTATACAGTGCCATTGTCTGACTGGGAATTCAAAGAGTATATTGGGAATACAAATACCCTCATTTCTTGCTACTGCCATATAGTGCCAGTTTCTGACTGGTAATTCAAAGAATATATTGGGGTTACGTGCACCCACAATTTTTACTACTGGTATACAGTGCCATTGTCTGACTGGGAATTCAAAGAATATATTGGGGTTACGTGCACCCACAATTTTTACTACTGGTATACAGTGCCATTGTCTGACTGGGAATTCAAAGAGTATATTGGGAATACAAATACCCTCATTTCTTGCTACTGCCATATAGTGCCAGTGTCTGACTGGTAATTCAAAGAATATATTGGGGTTACGTGCACCCACAATTTTTACTACTGGTATACAGTGCCATTGTCTGACTGGGAATTCAAAGAGTATATTGGGAATACAAATACCCTCATTTCTTGCTACTGCCATATAGTGCCAGTTTCTGACTGGTAATTCAAAGAATATATTGGGGTTACGTGCACCCACAATTTTTACTACTGGTATACAGTGCCATTGTCTGACTGGGAATTCAAAGAATATATTGGGGTTATAAATACCCTCATTTCTTGCTACTGCCATATAGTGCCAGTTTCTGACTGGTAATTCAAAGAATATATTGGGGTTACGTGCACCCACAATTTTTACTACTGGTATACAGTGCCATTGTCTGACTGGGAATTCAAAGAGTATATTGGGAATACAAATACCCTCATTTCTTGCTACTGCCATATAGTGCCAGTGTCTGACTGGTAATTCAAAGAATATATTGGGGTTACGTGCACCCACAATTTTTACTACTGGTATACAGTGCCATTGTCTGACTGGGAATTCAAAGAGTATATTGGGGTTATAAATACCCTCATTTCTTGCTACTGCCATATAGTGCCAGTTTCTGACTGGTAATTCAAAGAATATATTGGGGTTACGTGCACCCACAATTTTTACTACTGGTATACAGTGCCATTGTCTGACTGGGAATTCAAAGAATATATTGGGGTTATAAATACCCTCATTTCTTGCTACTGCCATATAGTGCCAGTTTCTGACTGGGAATTCAAAGAATATATTGGGGTTACGTGCACCCACAATTTTTACTACTGGTATACAGTGCCAATTTCTAACTAGGAATTCAAAATGCGCAAGGCTCCCGGAAAGGGACGTGGACGAGGCCGTGGGCGAGGTCGGGGGAATGGTTCTGGGGAGCAAGGTAGCAGTGAAGCCACAGGGCGTCCCGTGCCTACTCCTGTGGGGCAGCAAGCATTGCGCCACTCCACAGTGCCAGGGTTGCTTGCCACATTAACTAAACTGCAGGGTACAAACCTTAGTAGGCCCGAGAACCAGGAACAGGTCTTGCAATGGCTGTCAGAGAACGCTTACAGCACATTGTCCAGCAGCCAGTCAGACTCTGCCTCCTCTCCTCCTATTACCCAACAGTCTTGTCTTCCTTCCTCCCAAAATTCCGAAGCTTTACAGAACAATAACCCAAACTGTCCCTGCTCCCCAGAGCTGTTCTCCGCTCCTTTCATTGTCCCTCAACCTGCCTCTCCACGTCACGATTCCACGAACCTAACAGAGGAGCATCTGTGTCCAGATGCTCAAACACTAGAGTCTCCTCCATCTCCGTTCGATTTGGTGGTGGATGACCAGCAACCCACCCTCATCGACGATGATGTGACGCAGTTGCCGTCAGGGCATCCAGTTGACCGGCGCATTGTGCGGGAGGAGGAGATGAGACAGGAGTTGGAAGAGGAAGTGGTGGATGATGAGGACACTGACCCGACCTGGACAGGGGGGATGTCAAGCGGGGAAAGTAGTGTGGATGTTGAGGCAGGTGCAGCACCAAAAAGGGTAGCTAGAGGCAGAGGCAGAGGTCAGCAGCTTAGGCAAAGCCAGGCCACACCCGGAATCTCCCAAGATGTTCCAGTTCGTACCCAGCCCCGAAAAACTCCCACCTCGAGGGCACGTTTCTCGAAGGTGTGGAGTTTTTTCAAGGAATGCGCCGAGGACAGATATAGTGTTGTCTGCACAATTTGCCTCTCGAAATTGATTAGGGGCTCTGAGAAGAGCAACCTGTCCACCACTTCAATGCGCCGTCATTTGGAATCCAAGCACTGGAATCAGTGGCAGGCAGCAACGGCAGGACAAAGGCCGCCTGCCGTTCACGCCACTGCCACTGCCTCTGCCACTGCCACTGCTGACTGTGCTGGCGATGCACTCCAGAGGACGAGCCAGGACACCACTTCATCTGCCTCCGCCACTTTGTTGACTTCTACCTCATCCTCCCCTGGTCCTGTCTTATCTCCTTCTCCTGCACCATCAAAGGCACCATCAGGCGTTTCTTTACAACAACCCACCATCTCTCAGACATTGGAGCGGCGGCAGAAATACACTGCTAACCACCCACACGCGCAAGCCTTGAACGCCAACATCGCTAAACTGCTGGCCCAGGAGATGTTGGCGTTCCGGCTTGTTGAAACTCCCGCCTTCCTGGACCTGATGGCAACTGCGGCACCTCGCTATGCCGTCCCTAGCCGTCACTACTTCTCCCGGTGTGCCGTCCCCGCCTTGCACCAGCACGTGTCACTCAACATCAGGCGGGCCCTTAGTTCCGCGCTTTGCACAAAGGTCCACTTGACCACCGACGCGTGGACAAGTGCATGCGGACAGGGACGCTACATTTCACTGACGGCACACTGGGTGAATGTAGTTGAGGCTGGGACTGCTTCCCAAACTGGCCCGGTGTACCTCGTCTCCCCGCCTAACATTCCTGGCAGGGACACGAGAAGAACACCCCCCTCCTCCTCCTCCTCTACCGCCTCCTCCTCCGCCACCGCCTCCTCCTCCGCCACCGCCTCCTCCTCCGCTGTTAGATTGACCCCAGCTACGAGTTGGAAACGTTGCAGCACTGGCGTTGGTAGACGTCAGCAGGCTGTGCTGAAGCTGATCAGCTTGGGGGACAGACAGCACACTGCCTCCGAGGTGAGGGATGCCCTCCTCGATGAGACGGCAATATGGTTTGAGCCGCTGCACCTGGGCCCAGGCATGGTCGTTTGTGATAACGGCCGGAACCTGGTAGCAGCTCTGGAGCTTGCCGGACTCCAACATGTTCCATGCCTGGCCCATGTCTTCAACCTAGTGGTGCAACGTTTCCTAAAGAGCTACCCCAATGTTCCAGAGCTACTGGTGAAAGTGCGGCGCATGTGCGCCCACTTTCGCAAGTCGACAGTAGCCGCTGCTAGCTTAAAATCTCTCCAGCAACGCCTGCATGTGCCACAACACCGGCTTTTGTGCGACGTCCCCACACGCTGGAACTCAACGTTTCAGATGTTGAATAGAGTGGTTGAGCAGCAGAGACCTTTGATGGAATACCAGCTACAAAACCCTAGGGTGCCACAAAGTCAGCTGCCTCAGTTTCACATCCATGAGTGGCCATGGATGAGAGACCTTTGTGACATCCTACGGGTCTTTGAGGAGTCCACAAGGAGGGTGAGCTCTGAGGATGCGATGGTGAGCCTTACAATCCCGCTCTTGTGTGTTCTGAGAGAATCCCTGATTGACATCAGGGATAACTCAGATCACACAGAGGAGTTAGGGATAGCATCCGATCCGTCACAGCTGGAGAGTAGGTCCACACATCTGTCCGCTTCACTGCGTTTAATGGAGGAGGAGGAGGAGGAGGAGGAGGAAGAAGAGTTGTCCGATGATGTGATGGTGATACAGGAGGCTTCCGGGCAACTTCGAATCGTCCCATTGTTGCAGCGCGGATGGGTAGACATGGAGGATGAGGAGGAAATGGAGATTGAACTTTCCGGTGGGGCCAGAGGAGTCATGCCAACTAACACTGTGGCAGACATGGCTGAGTTCATGTTGGGGTGCTTTACAACCGACAAGCGTATTGTCAAAATCATGGAGGACAACCAGTACTGGATCTTTGCTATCCTTGACCCCCGGTATAAAAACAACATCTCGTCTTTTATTCCGGTAGAGGGGAGGGCCAATCGCATCAATGCTTGCCACAGGCAATTGGTGCAGAATATGATGGAGATGTTTCCAGCATGTGACGTTGGCGGCAGGGAGGGCAGTTCCTCCAGTAGGCAACCAAGTTCTCACCGGTCCACACAAACGAGGGGCACACTGTCTAAGGTCTGGGACACCTTGATGGCACCCCCTCGCCAAAGTGCCGCCACGGAGGGTCCTAGTGTCACCAGGCGTGAGAAGTATAGGCGCATGTTGCGGGAATACCTTTCCGACCACAGCCCTGTCCTCTCCGACCCCTCTGCGCCCTACACGTATTGGGTGTCGAAGTTGGACCTGTGGCTTGAACTTGCCCTATATGCCTTGGAGGTGCTGTCCTGTCCTGCCGCCAGCGTCCTATCTGAGAGGGTGTTCAGTGCAGCCGGTGGCATCATCACTGACAAGCGCACCCGTCTGTCAGCTGAGAGTGCCGACCGGCTCACTTTGATAAAAATGAACCACCACTGGGTAGAGCCGTCATTTTTGTGCCCACCTGTGTAAAGCACCCCAACATGAAACTCCATGTCTGTACTCAACCTCTCCAATTCCTCCGCATCCTCATACTCATCCACCATAAGCGTTGCACAATTCTGCTAATACTAGGCTCCCTCCACCCTGATTTCCCCCAACTCTGCTGGTTAGAGGCTCCCTCCACCCTGATTTCCACCAACTCTGCTGGTTAGAGGCTCCCTCCACCATGAATTTGCCCAAACTGGGCTGTTTAGAGGCTCCCTCCACCATGAATTTGCCCAAACTGGGCTGTTTAGAGGCTCCCTCCACCATGAATTGGTCCAAACTGGGTTTTTTAGAGGCTCCCTCCACCATGAATTGGTCCAAACTGGGCTGGTTAGAGGCTCCCTCCACCATGAATTTGCCCAAACTGGGCTGTTTAGAGGCTCCCTCCACCATGAATTGGTCCAAACTGGGCTGGTTAGAGGCTCCCTCCACCATTAATTGGTCCAAACTGGGCTGGTTAGAGGCTCCCTCCACCATTAATTGGTCCAAACTGGGCTGGTTAGAGGCTCCCTCCACCATGAATTGGTCCAAACTGGGTTTTTTAGAGGCTCCCTCCACCATGAATTGGTCCAAACTTGGCTGTTTAGAGGCTCCCTCCACCATGAATTGGTCCAAACTGGGCTGGTTAGAGGCTCCCTCCACCATTAATTGGTCCAAACTGGGCTGGTTAGAGGCTCCCTCCACCATGAATTTGCCCAAACTGGGCTGTTTAGAGGCTCCCTCCACCATGAATTTGCCCAAACTGGGCTGTTTAGAGGCTCCCTCCACCATGAATTGGTCCAAACTGGGTTTTTTAGAGGCTCCCTCCACCATGAATTGGTCCAAACTGGGCTGGTTAGAGGCTCCCTCCACCATTAATTGGTCCAAACTGGGGTGGTTAGAGGCTCCCTCCACCATTAATTGGTCCAAACTGGGCTGGTTAGAGGCTCCCTCCACCATTAATTGGTCCAAACTGGGCTGGTTAGAGGCTCCCTCCACCATTAATTGGTCCAAACTGGGCTGTTTAGAGGCTCCCTCCACCATTAATTGGTCCAAACTGGGCTGGTTAGAGGCTCCCTCCACCATGAATTTGCCCAAACTGGGCTGTTTAGAGGCTCCCTCCACCATGAATTGGTCCAAACTGGGTTTTTTAGAGGCTCCCTCCACCATGAATTTGCCCAAACTGGGCTGGTTAGAGGCTCCCTCCACCATGAATTGGTCCAAGCTGGGTTTTTTAGAGGCTCCCTCCACCATGAATTTGCCCAAACTGGGCTGGTTAGAGGCTCCCTCCACCATGAATTGGTCCAAACTGGGCTGGTTAGAGGCTCCCTCCACCATGAATTTGCCCAAACTGGGCTGTTTAGAGGCTCCCTCCACCATTAATTGGTCCAAACTGGGCTGGTTAGAGGCTTCCTCCACCATGAATTTGCCCAAACTGGGCTGTTTAGAGGCTCCCTCCACCATGAATTGGTCCAAACTGGGTTTTTTAGAGGCTCCCTCCACCATGAATTGGTCCAAACTGGGTTTTTTAGAGGCTCCCTCCACCATGAATTGGTCCAAACTGGGCTGGTTAGAGGCTCCCTCCACCATGAATTTCCCAAAACTTGGCTGTTTAGAGGCTCCCTCCACCATGAATTGGTCCAAACTGGGCTGGTTAGAGGCTCCCTCCACCATTAATTGGTCCAAACTGGGCTGGTTAGAGGCTCCCTCCACCATGAATTGGTCCAAACTGGGTTTTTTAGAGGCTCCCTCCACCATGAATTTGCCCAAACTGGGCTGTTTAGAGGCTCCCTCCACCATGAATTGGTCCAAACTGGGCTGGTTAGAGGCTCCCTCCACCATGAATTGGTCCAAACTGGGCTGGTTAGAGGCTCCCTCCACCATTAATTGGTCCAAACTGGGCTGGTTAGAGGCTCCCTCCACCATGAATTGGTCCAAACTGGGCTGGTTAGAGGCTCCCTCCACCATGAATTTGCTCAAACTGGGCTGTTCAGAGGCTCCCTCCACCATTAATTGGTCCAAACTGGGCTGGTTAGAGGCTCCCTCCACCATGAATTTGCCCAAACTGGGCTGTTTAGAGGCTCCCTCCACCATGAATTGGTCCAAACTGGGTTTTTTAGAGGCTCCCTCCACCATGAATTGGTCCAAACTGGGCTGGTTAGAGGCTCCCTCCACCATGAATTTCCCAAAACTTGGCTGTTTAGAGGCTCCCTCCACCATGAATTGGTCCAAACTGGGCTGGTTAGAGGCTCCCTCCACCATGAATTTCCCAAAACTTGGCTGTTTAGAGGCTCCCTCCACCATGAATTGGTCCAAACTGGGCTGGTTAGAGGCTCCCTCCACCATTAATTGGTCCAAACTGGGCTGGTTAGAGGCTCCCTCCACCATGAATTGGTCCAAACTGGGTTTTTTAGAGGCTCCCTCCACCATGAATTTGCCCAAACTGGGCTGTTTAGAGGCTCCCTCCACCATGAATTGGTCCAAACTGGGCTGGTTAGAGGCTCCCTCCACCATTAATTGGTCCAAACTGGGCTGGTTAGAGGCTCCCTCCACCATTAATTGGTCCAAACTGGGCTGGTTAGAGGCTCCCTCCACCATGAATTTGCCCAAACTGGGCTGGTTAGAGGCTCCCTCCACCATGAATTGGTCCAAACTGGGTTTTTTAGAGGCTCCCTCCACCATGAATTTGCCCAAACTGGGCTGGTTAGAGGCTCCCTCCACCATGAATTGGTCCAAACTGGGGTTTTTAGAGGCTCCCTCCACCATGAATTTGCCCAAACTGGGGTGTTTAGAGGCTCCCTCCACCATGAATTTGCCCAAACTCTGCTGGTTAGAGGCTCAATCCACCCTGATTTTCAAAACAAATGTTGGTGCCAACCTCAACTTACTACAAGGGCCAAATTCACTGCTGGTGACAAGCTCTCCTCACTGCAAGTGCCAAATACACATGTTTCAAGGTGTTTTCCTACTGTCAGAGAGGTGGTATTGAGTGTGTAAAGTGTGTAGTTGTTAGGCTGTGATGTTGGGGTAATAGAGGGTCTTTGGTGTGTTAGATGCCCCCAGACATGCTTCCCCTGCTGTCCCAGTGTCATTCCAGAGGTGTTGGCATCATTTCCTGGGGTGTCATAGTGGACTTGGTGACCCTCCAGACACGGATTTGGGTTTCCCCCTTAACGAGTATCTGTTCCCCATAGACTATAATGGGGTTCGAAACCCGTTCGAACACACGAACATTGAGCGGCTGTTCGAATCGAATTTCGAACCTCGAACATTTTAGTGTTCGCTCATCTCTATTCATTAATCGTAATCAAGGTAAAATGTTCAGTTAATTGTGATTTTGGTTTGGGTCATAATTACCCACCCTCAATCGGAATCAGCCCAAAACCCCAGGTATGGCATCAAGTTACACCTGCCAGACAACCCCTTTAGGCTAAGGTTTTTTGTTGCATATTTTGCTGCATTTTTTTTTTTTTTTTTTTATAGCCAAAGTCAGGAATGGATTTAACAGAAGGGAAACATCTAAGAGCTTCCTTTATATTTTCCATTCCTTTTCAAGCCACTGTTGACTTTGGCTCGAAAAAACCACAGCAGATTCTGCAACCAAAAATGCTGCGTTTTTGCAACCAAAAATGCTGCGTTTCTGCAACCTGAGGCCTTAGCTTTATTTTAGCTTCTTCCTATCTTCCTTCTCTAACCTTTCAGATTCTTCAGGCTCTTGGAGTGTTACAAAAACTTGCTAATAACGTGAAAGCAGTTTGGGAATATTATGTTAACAGCTGGTGAATTGGAGGAATGTTACTGCATACATTTTTAGTAATTTTGCAGTTTTTCATGAAAATTTGTCCATTGGTCTTAGGAGAAGAAAACTTGGTCACACCCTGTTATTTGTTTTCCATACACGCTTAAATTGTTTGTAAACACTCTTAAGGCCTCCTTCACACAACCGCACTTTTTATCCACAGTTGCAGATGAATTTCTATTGGCCTATACGCATTGCCGTAATTTTTGTGGCTGTGTGACCAGGTAATAGTGGAGAGCCACAAAATATGGAGCAGGTCCTATACCTGTCTGTATCTGTGGCTTAGTAATTCAGTTTCATGTATTGGTCAGTGAAAAGCACAGATGACAGATGGATGCCGATGCAGTTTTTACTGACCCAAACAAGAAAAAAATCTAGAAAAAAATCATGAAATATTGTAGCAATGACACACATTCTGTAAAAATACACTGTATTTTTCCAGTTTACTAACAAGAGGTATGGAAAGTGATTCACACCTATGACCCTTTCTCACATTTCAGTGTATGGTGTTCATTTATGGGGAAGTCAATGCTAAGTGCAGGATATTCCTGTGTTTAGATACAAAAGCATTATCTGTTGTGTAGCCAAGAAACATGATCAACAATTTTATTCAGTACTACAGTGGTTTATAGTATGTCAAGTCAGAGCCTTGTTCTGGAGGTATATGTTGCAAAATTTTCTCAACGCATACCTCCAACAGAACCTTTAACACAGTGTGTACAGAGCCTTACTCAAGCGGGCGTAAAAATGTGTGATATAACTGCTGCGTTCTCACATTCAGTTGTCATGATAGCCATGCCTAATGAATCACAATTAACACCTTTTCCACCAGCTGCCAGGTTCATGTACGTGAAAATCTCCCTGGTCCTTAAATACCGAATGGGCAGGGGCTTAATGTGCAATTTGGAGCTCAAACTGGAGCCACACGTGTTCAATCCCGTCATCGCGCTATAAAGTCCAAGAGTGTGTATAATTTGATTTGGCAAAATCAAATATTATATTGATATCATGGGACATAAGATACAAAATATTTGCCTGTGACTTCAACAACTCTACAGCATTTCAGAACATTGTCACAGAACCAGACTGGGGGTTATTATAGCCGTATGCCCCAGTACTTTGTGATGTATGTTGGAATTCAGTTGTAGAACCAAATAGAATAAGGTATAGCTAATTGGTGTTCCACTGTTGGTGTCTGAGGTTTCAGCTATATACAATGGGACAAATTCCTAACGTATACCTCTGTATACGTAAGACGTGAACAAAGGCTTAGAAGGGCAAAAGAGTCTAAGGCTAGATGCACAGAAGTGGTGTAAAATGGCCGTGAAAAAGATCCATGTGAGGGGAGAGACTGTTCAGATGGTGGTGTGGTGACAGTAGTGTTATTGGAGGTTGTAGGCCTTCCTGAACAGGTGAGTCTTCAGGGCCTTCTTGAAGCTTGTAATTGTGGAGGTCAGTCTTATGTGTCTTGGTAAGGAGTTTCAGAGTATGTGGGATGCACGGGAGAAATCTTCTGGTTGTGTGAAGAGCAGATAAGAGCGGAGTAGGAGGTGTTTGGAGGATGTGAGGTTATATGTGGGCAGGTAGCGGGAGATTAGGCCAGAGATATATGGAGGGGACAGGTTGTGGATGGCTTTGTATGTCAGCATTAGTAACTTGAACACTATTCGCTGGGTAACAGGTAGCCAGTGAACTTGTTTCCCATACAGTGGAGTTATGTGAATAGCCCCCATTTACTGCCAGCAAAATTATTGCTGCCCTGTAAAATCTGATTATTATTATTTTTTTTAACAGTATTCACTGTCATGTGGCTATAGCCTAAAGGTTTATCAGAATGTATAAAGGTTTCCATCCTTATATAGTCTCTTGTTAGATTTACCGTATTTATTTATAAGGTTTATTCTTTATGACGTCAGAAAATAAGAATTTTTTGTAACTTTGAATAAGTAGAAAAATACTTGGCACTCACCCAAATGCATAAAATTCAAACTTTATTTCTTATAATCCAGGTTAAAAATACAAGATCACGGGAGGAGGCACCCTCCTCCCGTGATCTTGTATTTCTAACCTGGATTATAAGAAGTAAAGTTTGAATTTTACGCATTTGGGTGAGTGCCAAGTATTTTTCTACTTTTTCATCTATTTTCTGACGATTTTTTCTGCTTATAGCACCACCCGTTTGTGCGTCTTTTTGTTCATCCCCATTCAGATTTTTGGAGTAGTGCCACCTAATCCTTCATTCTACTACTGTTTTGTAACATTGTTTCTCCCATAAATTTCAATGGCTTGTCTACATTGTACACCTTTAGGGTGCATGCACACTACGTAACGCCGGGCATGTATGAGAGCCGTACACGCCGGCGTTACAGCAGGGCTGCCGAACACTTCCCATTCACTTCAATGGGAGCGCTCGTAAACGCCGCTGTTACGAGCGCTCCCATTGAAGTGAATGGGAAGTGTTCGGCAGTCTGCCGTAATGCCGGCGTGTACGGCTCTCATACACGCCCGGCGTTACGTAGTGTGCATGCACCCTTACAAATGATTTCTTTTAACCTGTCTGCCACTCCTTGGTGTTTTCTACTTGGACTTTGTGTTCACTTACATGGCAGTGGCATGGCATAATAAAAGCAAGAAACAAATAAACCGTGGTTTCCAGCTGTAAAGCTAGGACACACTGTCCCCATCATAGCATAAAACCAAACAAACATGTTTTGTAGCTTAATTAAAGCTGTAAATGACTACACAAAAACCTCTGTATCGATCATAAGGGTAATTATTTCAGATGTGGTATTTCTGTAGTCGCATTACAGAGCCCAACATTGAAAGTACTCATGTAAACTGTGACCTCGGGATTTATTCAAAATCAGAGAATTTGCATATAAGGAAACACAATGTGGCAGATTTACTAATACTGTCTGAAAGCTAGACAGTGCAAACCCAGACTAGACTGTTTTAAATTGCACCCGATTTATCAAAGTGTCTGGTGTTGTTTTACATTGTCTAAGTCTACACCTCATATTAGTTGGCTTAAAAGTTCTTGGTGCACAGAGACACAACTTAGATCACATCCCTTTCCAGCAAAGCCACACCAATTTTCCGATCAAGTCAGAAAAGAGTCTAAGATACTTGATAAATGTCATGCATTGTGTGCTAGATATTTTTTTGATGCAAATTTGTTGAAAGGGAGTTTACAAAAGAAAACAGAAGTTAGACATACAGACACGCGCACACACAAAAAAAATCACACCCAGATGGAAGTTTTTAGAGTTCTTCAAAACTCAGCATGTAGTTATATCTCAGGCAGATATGTAAGTAATTACAGGGGTCCTACAAAAAGACTTTCTGGCCAGAGCTCTAACGGCCGGAAACACTGCGATTTCTGCTGCGGGAAAAAAACGCGTTATTTTACAGTAACTGCAAAGTGGATGTGATTCGTGCAAATGCCACGCCCACTTTGCGGTAAAAACCGCAGCGTGGATATGCTGCGATTTCCAAAACTGCAGCGTGTCTGCGCAGCATGTCACTTATATCTACAGAAACGCCGCCGGCTTTCCCGTAGATATAACGGTAACAGAAAGTCCGCGGAGGAGAACTCAGCGAACTTTTTGTGTAAAGTGATGCGTTCTCGCCACGGTTTTTCCCACAGAACTTTAATGCTTAGCCTCAGAGGCTTCTTTTCTGTAGTGATGAATCCAAGTTCTGTTTGGGATCTGACAATGATCGAGTATATAGGTCTCGTGGTAAGCGCTTCAATCATATCTTTGCTGTTGAGTAATATTCTGCCCCAATTGCTGGGTTGATGATATTGGGAGCCATTATATATGACAGTTGGTAAATCTTATTAGTGATACAAGGGATACTAACAGCTCAGCAATATGTGCAGAACATCCTGCAGTCATATCCGTTGCCTCCAATGATGGGCTATGTCCTGGAATTTTTCAGCAGGATAATGCTCATCATACATATGGCAAATGTTTCTCAATGATGTCTCTGCCAGAGTGCAACACTTCCTTGGCATGCCCGGTTTACAGATTAATCACTAGTCAAACAGTTATTTAACTAGCTGGGATGCCAGGTTCGGCAACCTACAAGTGTGCAGGTTTAGAGGCACAGCTGCAACATCTGTGGGCAAATCTGCTGCAGGATACCTTAATGAGACCTCTTTACATTGTACGGTTTTCCCCAGTATACTGTTCATAGGAAATATATAAACTATAATGCTCAATGCAGCATTAAAAAAAGATGATTTTAGGCGGAATCTGAGGTTGAGTCTTCTATGGAGACTCCAAGGCAGATGGATCCTAGACTAGTCATCTCATATGTCTACTGTAACTATAAAGAGATCTTTTGCACAGGTACAAGGAACGTGTAAGCAGTGGTGGCATCATCTCCAAACTAAACTGCCTTTCACTGTGAAAATCACTGTTCTGTCTATATTGAGCCTCCGATGATTCGTACCAATAGAATTCTGGAGAGGTGATAAGAAATAAAAGAAGAAAGATGTTGAATGGAAACTTTTAAACACAATCATGAACTTTATGCAGTACAACAGACTGGCACCAAAATCTTCAGAAGGTTGCAGTATAAGTCACTGCTTCTAAAATCTGCACAACATATGTCATAAAACACCATGAATTGCAAAATAACAGCATTTGTATTACAGACTGCATAAAGCAGCCCATAATACAAATCAATGCCAGACAAGTCTGGGAGCCGTCACTCGGCATCAGTAGGTAAAGCAATTTGTCCAGAAAAGGTTTAAGCAGGAAAACTTGGCTTGGCAGCCATATTCTGTAGTCTTGTATCATTCCTGCTGCTGGCACCAAATGTAGTTTATGTACATGTTATTCTATATATCAGGAATTTGCTAAAGAAGCAACATTTTTTGTTGTACAGTAAAAATCAGCACAGTTGTTAAAAAAATCCCACATTGCATATTTTTTATGCTTTAAAAGCAGTTACAAGTAGCCATGATTATGAAATATATGTATTGATACATCTCAGATTAGTGACTTCTCATGTCTGGGTCATTGTTGTCAAGCAACAATAACTTTGCAAATACTTACATGATTAAGCAAGATTTGCATGGAAACACTGAAAAAATTATGATGCTTTTCTGTAACCCTTTTTGCCTGTGGTTCACTACCTGGGGCCTTATCCTTCAATGAGTTTTAAAAACCATCTGCAGGTGTCCGTTTGTACCATTTCCGTCATGTATCCGCTCTTTTGGACGGAGACAAAAGTCACACTTGCAGTACTTTTGCTGCGTCCAAAAAATAAGGATATAAGACTAATAGCAAGAAATCAGTTTTTTGGAACATTGAGGTTTATGGAAGGCGGACACAAACAAATTACCCACAGATAGTAATCTGTTTATGTCCGTTTGAAATTTGTTTTTCCCTCTTCATTGCGTATGCTCAGAATAAATAAGGAAATAAACCCAAAGGTTTTTTTGAAGGACATCCATTGACTAATCAGTCAAAAAAAACAACGGACTATAGTGTGATCTGTGTAATCTTCTGAATGCGTTTTTTGATAATTCCGTTAATTATTTTTATACAGATTGGCAGCAGACGGACACCAGGCGCAAGTGCAAAACTTGCCATAGCTACAGTACAGAGTAGCTTCAGGTTTTTGTTTTTTTTTAATTACCCCACAGTCGGTAATGCAGATACCAACCCACCACAGTTTGGGGTCATTGTAATAACAGAATTAAGGTCTACCTACATGTAAATGTTGGTATAATGGTTTATAGATTGTATAGTTTTTAGTTCATTACTGTTGCAATTGAATATACATATAAGCTAGTACATACGCACACCTTGAACTTTTCGCTTGATGGAAGGGAAGGGTTGTATTCCTGTCCCAACTGCACCCAACTGGTGAGAGTTTGGTGTAGCATATTGGTGTAGGAAAGGTTTTTTGTTATATCACGTGTTGCAAATTACTTGTGCTGTGCTTTTGTTTGTGTTGCGTACTCATGGCAATTTAATTGGTGCAGGTGAGTAAATGGTCAGTGTTCTTGTACCTTCTGGTAGCTGTATCATGCTCCGACTCCATTGAGGTGGAACAAAGTAACACCGCAGGAGAAGTTTGTTGCTCGCTCATGGTGAGACCCATTGAGCTTGGGCATTACCCAGGTTACCCAGAGTTGAAAATACTCCTTATTTAAGAGCTTGTTCCTGCACTCAGGTCGGAGTGGACAGCTTGCTTTCAATGGGAGGCAGAGTTCGCAGCAGGATGCAGCATTCTGCTTGATTTTGCCCTGGATTCTGTGAACTGAAAAATGAAAAAGTTATGGGCTTTGCAATGTGGGGAGTCAAATATGAAAATCGTCAGAAAGAGATTAAAGGGTACCTATGTTTTTTATGAAAAGTAGAAATAGCTGCACTGTCTTAGGCTTAGTTCACACGTAAATAACGTGTGTCTTATTTTGGCAACTGGAAAAAAATGCTTCCTAATTAGGAAGCGTTTTTTTGACCTTGGCACAATTTTTGTGGAGCGTTTTTTTTTTGTAAAAACCATTTCCAGGCAGTTTTCCCATCCTTTAAGAGAACGGGTCACGTTTTTACCACACCTTTTTTTGTAAAAAAAAAAAAGGGACACTTTCTTTTGCAAACACGTGGTAAAAAACGCTTCCCATTCACTTCTATTGCTTTCTTCACGTGGAAATCACATGAAGAAAGGTCATGTCGCTTCTTTTGCTCTGCTAGCAGAAAAATCTGCTAGTAGAAAAAAAAAAGCTAGCAGTCTACATAGACTAACATTGTATGGAGGAGGATTATGACGTGGATTCCGCTGTCAAAATCCTCCTCCGTGTCCCCGTGTGAACTAGCCCTTACCGTGCAGTCTTTTCTATGACTGTATAAGCCTTCATACATGGTGTCCTATCAGTTTTATCTGCTGCTAATCACTTTATGGCTGCAGCACATTTTATATGCGTCTCTGAGGTAGGGAATGTGTACAATAAGGAACAGCCACCCCCTCCCCTATTTATTATTATTAATACCGGTTCAATCACATGTAATTCTGCCAGGACTAACTGTTCAATAGCAAAGAAATAGCTGAGAAAATGAGTGATTAAAGTGAGCAAATACATGAAAGCATGATACAGCCTATATGATCCCTGACACAGGAAAAGTGCAATCTGTGAGCACAGTCAGTAAAGCTGCTTGCTATCTATGAACCTGTAATCACACAAGTATCCAGAAGTAGATACAAGTATATAAGAAGTCTTTTCTTACACTGTAAGCTGTGAAATACTGCATAATGTTTAGTAAAAAGAACCAGCCCCTCCTATTTGCATTCACTGTGTGAAGAAACCAGACCAGACTTCCACTTACTGTTAAGACTTCTTGCTTATCTAATGTATCTATGGACAGAACTTCTCTGACAACAGGGAGTTAAATGCAAATTAGCTAGAAGGCAGGCATCCAGTTCCAGGAACTTTAGAGAGGTTTTTCAGGCAGAAAGCAAGATTTTTAAATAAAGGACATTACATTTTTTTTCCAGAATCACATGCTCTATTATATGAGACTAAGTTATCTAAAAGTTAGTGACCATTTAATGCCTGATTCTATATGTCGCTTTATATCAGTTTATAGCAGAGCAGTGTTCTGTGCTCAGTGCAGAGAACAGGTCATTTGAAACTGTAATACTTCTAGACTTCAGTTCAAGAATAAATAATGACATATATCCCATGATGTATGAAGAGGGTGTGAAGAAAATGAGTTAAAAATATTTGAGCAAGGGATTAATATATCCCCCTGGGTATATACAATTTATATGTGAGGTCTGCCTTGTGGCAGATGATCACAGTGTCGTGCTCTTGTATTATTAAATCATATTTTCCTGCTACTCTTAATGTACTCTTTAATCTTGTGATATAACTACAAACATAAAGAAAAATAACCTAGGACAAAAATATAAAGTGATGGCCATCTCATAACATGGCTCCTAGATACAGCTTCACTTTCTAATTGGGAGACACCAGTAGGAGATGTATGAGTAGAAGGACAACATAGGAGGCATGCTATGCGAGTAAACATGTCCATATTTCATGTGGTAATGTATATCAAAAATATTCAAGGAAATGCCATAAAATACAGAAAACAAAGTTAGATGGCATTGTAAACCAAGACATAGATTTTGAGATCTACTTGTTTGCAGCAACAGTACATCTCTGGTAACACATTCATAGAAGAAAATGTATCACATATGTATGCCTAAAGTACCAAAAGAAGGAGGTGCACCACAAGATCACTAACAAGGGATATCAGTTATAACATATTATCCACAATATGAGAGAGGGAGCCATTGTTCTGTTCTTCATAGGTCAGGAAATATAGAGATTCCAGAAACTACCCGGTAACTTTCATCTTTTATTACAATTCTTCTTTGAAATGGTTTGTTAGTTACATTGGCACCTTAGGTCAGACAAAAATGTAATTCTGCTGGAGATGGCATTTTCCTTCCAGCTACCATATTGGATGTTGCTATATTATTTCATACCACTCCTTTTGTAAATAAATAAATAACAGAGTTGCTGTATATGACCAGATTTCTCTTCTGTATTTCCTTTAGTGCATGATGTTCCATCCAGAGGAAATGGTTACCCTTACTAACAATAGCTACAAGCATTGACAGCTTCTTTTCTGAAGTGAAATAGTAACAGAATAGGTAGGAGAATGAAGTCCAGCCATAGATGCAGGCCTGCGATAGATTCTAACCTGCAAACTACATGTAACAAGTGAACTGGAAGATGATAATGTTTAAAAATAAACCTTGCAAGTCACGTACATTAAATTTCATCACAGACTCATTGAATTTCATCACAACGACTTCATTCCCCTCATCAGTGCTACATGTGTTTTACCATGCAGACTGTGAACTTGCTAACCTTAAAGGCTAGAATTCATATCCTTTCTGACATAATGAAAAACCAACTTCTGAGAACATTAAGAACTTCCTCATTTGAAGATGACTTCTCTCCTGTAGAATTACTGAGTCCCTGTCTGTATATAGAACACCCATCAGAAATAACACAGTAGTTGCTAATGGTCTCCACATAGCCATTTAATAACTAGCTATTTCCATGCTCCGTGTTTATCTGGCTTGTTCACCATGGTTTCAAACTCGATTGCATGTCTCTGTTTGGTGCAGGGCTCTCGTGAATGTGCAGACCCTCCCTATCACATATTATTACCCATGATATCACTGAGGTACCTGAGTGATATGGATTTTTGTGTTGCTCTAGAACAGGTGTCTTTCTTGATGGTTAGATGACCGGCCCTGGGATATGGTATAACTTATATGGTACATTAAACCCAATCACAAAAATATGGTTCTTGTACATACACTCTCACACAAACATGCAACCAATTGTCTGACCCACCTGACAACTAACTATTCTTATACTTAAGGGGACATTAGAGGGGAGGTTTAAACATGAAAGTTGGGGAGAAGGGCAGCAGTAGTAGGAAAGAAAGTAGGTGGGGAAGATAGGGTTACTAAAGGGAAAGAGGGATATACTAAGCCTGCTTGTGGTCTGATGGTCTGGCTACAGGACTTCTTGGTGGTGAGGAGCTTCTAATCTACTCTATAACCTCTGAACTCTCTTTTTGTCCATATTATAGCCATTGACAATAATGTAGCCCATCCTGATTGGTTATACCATTGTACTTTTCTGATGGAACATCTGTATATTTTATCCTGACATTTATAGTTTGGCCCAAGCACCCTCCAAGTCTATATTGTTCTTGTACACAAAAGAACTAGTCTAGTGGGTGATAATGATCAGTTAACTATGTATTCCATCACACCTCCCAACACAACACCTTACACACAGGCATATTGTTACTGTAGGTTATAGGACCCCCGTCCACACCCATATTCATCCCTCCTGGGCGAGCACAGGGATCTCACAAGACTGTGAGGTGTGGTGGGCATACCAGTTCTATCCAGGTGGGGTGAGTTGATATATCCACCTTAATATAAACTATATATTCATTGTCTTATATCCCAACTGTCCACCATTTAAGGAATACCCTATAATCTTATGAATGATATTAAATTGTATAAATGCATACTTCCCGTTACGGAAAAGAAGATAGAATCATTGGTTCCTCATATCAGGAGTCAGATAAGCTAAATTCACTAACAAATTAGTAACCGATTGGACTAGAGTTAAATACCAGACGTCAAAGCAGGTACAGACAGTACACAACCATGAGAAGAACAACATACGTACAGGAACAAGGAAGAGCCTTATCTAACACCCACACCTCTGCTTGAATACAATATTCCTGTTAATTGCAAATGTAACAGTATTCCTTACCAAGGTAATAGAATTAAGCTTAAAACGAAATGCACTTGCAAGAAAATGTGTCTTTTGTTCCCCAAAAACTACTTACACATCTATGATGCATGTATGGTGCCAGGTAAAAAAAAATAAAAAAATTAAAATGACATCTTTGATCATTGTTATTAATGTTCAGCTTGGCCCTTAAGTGAGAAACTCTTATCTAGGACACCACTGACGTCTGTGCCAGTCTTCACAGTGATGTTTGGCTATCATATTGTCAAGGGTAGCACAGGCCTCAGCTAATAGAGTACAGCAGAAGATCTCCAAAGTGGTTCCTACGGGTAAGAGATTGTGTAGGACCATATATAGTTGAATGTCTCTGGATACTTGAAGGAAACATTTAGAACTTCAAAACCAAGAAATCCAAGAACAAGCACATTGTAGAGCCCTGGGCAGGTTGTACTTCTTTCCCATATCTTCGGTTTCACTAAGGGATGGCACTAGTTGTCAGATACTAATTCCTCAGGATTGTGGTTGTTTTCAGGGAACTCTTGGCTGCCATATTCTGAACTTGTGCCAGGTCTGAAATTAATCTAGTTCATGCTTAGGACTGATGTAATGCTGGAGAAATATTGCTTATGTGCAGATCTTGTTGCTTTCTTTTATTGTTGTACATCTGTGAGATTTTGTCTTTGTATCATGTGTGACCTTTTAAGCTGCTCTTTGGTTAATTGAAAGTGATACGTATTCTATTTCATACACAATACCAATAGAAAATATGTTTTTATATACTATATGGTTCTCCTTTTTCATTTCCATCCATACCCTTGCAGCACAAGTGTTGAACGCCCCTTTTATAAACACATTTCGTTCTGCTTCCTGAAATCCCTTCATTTAAGATCTGCTGAATGTTAATAGGCTCCAGTTATTCTTCTTGCAGGCCATATCCATATAATCTTAAATGTGAATCGTCCAGTTAAACTATAATTAAAGTAAAATGCAAAGTCAACAGAGGTGTCATATGTGACGAAGTCACTGAGTATCACTGCCTTGGCCCATTTCTTTTGAGACCAATGCTTGTTCTTGCCTCTACAGTTTATCTGATAAATGTATATCTATCTCTTCAGGATAACTCACTCATTTCCAAACCACAGAGGACCTCTTTATGAATCATTTGCTTTTGTCTCTCAAAAAGCAACCAATGAGAAAACATATTATAGTTTGACATGTGGAGGCCACCATGCACTGCCTCCACATGCATAAAATTGAACAGTTCCTCATGTGCAGCAACCACAGGTGAAACCAGGTACCCCAGTAGACTCTCTAAGAATAAGGGAGATTGTAGTACTTAATGAAATGTATTGAACATGTAAAATAGAAACGCTAGCCTCCGTTCACGTCACATCTACTATCCCATTTGTCTTCATTAATTTACAAAATCATCAGATCATGACGCAAGGAATAGGGAAAACATTCCCAAAGGAAATGTTCAGGAAAGTCTTCCCACTTTCCACATGTGCAGATCCTGTTCTGCTACCAATTTATAGGAGAATTGATCTCAAAGTCAAAAAAAAGTCTAAGGAAGCATTCACACAGAGTAAAGTGGCGCTGATTCTGACACGATAACTCGCGGCAGAATCAGCGCTGAAAAAAAGACTCCCATTGACTTCAATAGGTTCCAGTTTCCGTGCAAAACACATTTAAATCAATGGGTTAAAAAGGCTTCCCATTGATTTCAATGTGTTCCACGTGGAAAACGGAACCCATTGAAACCAATGGGAGTCTTTTATTCAGCGTTGATTCTGCAGCAAGTTATTGTGCCAGAATCAGCGCCACTTTACTCCGTGTGAATGCCTCCTAACAGTCTGACAATACAGGAGCAGCAAGTATCCAAGTGTGATTGACCAGAATTCTCAAGGGTGCCATGTTGGCACATGCCACTAGAATGATTAAGTTCAAGATAAGGAGGTTGCATTTTATTCAGGAAAGAAAACAGCATTTACCACTAGAGCTTTGCTGAAGTCAGATATCCCAGTGTCACAAACACTATGTAATGTGTACTGTACCGTTTTGGGAAGAAAGCAGGTGCTGTGTTTTCATGTCCTTACAGCACATGATGTTTGTTTAATGACGTGATTGTATGCCAGCTTATTATGACGAGTTCAAGCCTCGTGCTACACTTTCCTAGCCAAGTCCAGGATATACTTAATCACTAATGGATTAGAAATGGACGACTAATTCAGCTTTTGTTTCTTTAGACTAAAGCACCACGTTGCGGAATACAGTTAAAAAATGCTGAAAAAAAAATGTATTGTGTTTTTTTCCCACAGCATTTTTCATTGAATTTTTTTCTGTGAATTTTCTTCCCTTATTGAGAAAACGCGAGCTGTTCAGCAGGTATAACCGACATACTGTGTTTTTCAAAAATGCACGTGTTTTTCAAAACACAGCTTTGCTGCAGTGTTTTTTTCCCACAGCGGTAAAAACACTGCATTTCTGCAACATTGGTCTTTAGCCTTAGGTTGAAGTCCCATGTTACGAAAACCCAGTGTTTTACAGTACCTGCAAAGTGGATGGATCCTGGCTAATCCTATCCACACATTGCCCCACCGTATGAAGTCCCTCTTCTCGTGCCCCAGTGTAAACTGGGGGCAACTAGAGGAGGCCATTAACCTGGGGCATCTGGATGGGGCTATTAAACCGGGGGAAACTAGAGGCACACATGTCCTTCTCAAGCTACCCCCATGGTTTAGTGTCTTCCTCCAGTTGACCGCAGTTTAATGTCACTATCCATCAGCCCCCCACTTTAATGTCTCTCCCTCCATCTTTCCCCAGTTTAATGTCCCCCTCCATCTGCCACCAGCTTATTGCCACTCTTCATCTGCCCCCCCTTCGACTGCCACCAGTTAAATATCCCCATCCATCAGCCCCCAGCTTAATGCCACCCCTTCATCTGCCACCAATTTAATGGCCTCCCTTCATCTGTCACCAGCTTATTTGCCCCTTCATCTGCCACCAGTTTAATGTCCTCCTTCACATGCTGCCAATTAAATGTCCCCCCATCCATCTGCCCTGTTTAATGCCCCCCTCATCTGCCCCCAGTTTAATTGACCCATCTTCATCTGCCCCCAGTTTAATTGCCCCCTGTCATCTGCTTCCAGTTGAATGTCCCCCTTTATCTCTCTCCAGTCAAATGTGTCCCCTCAAAGTTTAACATAAAAAAACCACTGCTACTCACCTCTTCTCATTCCCCTGTGGTCTTGTCTCCCAGATGTTCAGGGAGCCACAGGCGCGATGTGACGTCATCACATTGTGCCTACAATTCCTGGGGCCAGAGCATACAGAGGGAAACAGTGGTGAAGCGAGAGCTGTCCACTCCTGCTTCATCCCGGATTCTGTTCCTCAGAATCCGGGATGGTTGGGAGGTATGTTACATTCCCACAAAAAGAGGGTCTAAAAATTTTGGCACATGACGTCACATATAAAGCCATGCCCTTTTTCCCCCAAAATCATTGTCCCTTTTTGGTACGGTCCACCCACATGTTGTACAAATTGCAGAAACTGTCAAAAAGCTTGAAAAAACAGTTACTTAATGTAGTGTAAAGCATGTAAGACAGTTTGTTATGCAGATTGTCCATAGTAGCAAGGTGATTTTTTGCAAAGATTCTTGTTTTTTGTGCCTAGTAAAGGACCTGAGGATATAACACAGGCATTCTTTCATGGGTGTATTTTTTGTATTCCTCTGACAGGAAGTAGATTGACTGGAGTTTCCCTTTAATTGACATTGCAAATGTATGTATTCACGACTGTTTATGTAATGCTTGTTAGTCACATTACCTAACAAATCTCTGGTCTGCATATATGAAATTGCAAACTGGTCAAAGAGATTAGGTTTTAGAAAAAATCTGATCAGATAATAAAAGTAACATTAAACACATGGCTACTGCAGTCGCTCACTGGCCCCATGATGCATGACAGAGGACACTGTTTAACTAGATTGGTCTCGTGTTGTCGATGTATAATCATCTCTGCAGCCAGGTAAACAAAACTGTAATTGGCATTTTATTCCTACCATTGCCCATTTTTTGCTGAAACCAGACAAATAAAATCTTTATATGTATTATAAGGGTAGCTGTTTATTTATTATTTAATCTATGTTTATTTCTATTAACAGGTTGTGTGGAACACAACAACCTATAGGCATAAACACATGTAGGATTCAGGGGGGTAGGAGCTGGAATGCCGTCAGAGAGACATGGAGAAGTCAGCAAGTAAGGACCAAGCTCTTTAGCAGAGAAGACAAGAGGCAGCACTCACCCAAATGAGAATTTAATAGGCACGACGCATTTCGGGCTCCTTAGGCCCTTTATCAAGTGCAACAAAATTACCTTCCTCTGAACACTAGAGGACTCACTGAGTCCTCTACCTCTTATCTTCTCTTCTGAAGAGCTTGGTCCTTACTTGCTATAATACATTTGAAGAGTACTTGAGTTTTCAATGGAACTGACAAATCATGCAGAGAAAGTGAATGTGTGACACTTCAAAAGGGGGAAGAATATGCAAATCTGTCTCCCAAGATTTAAATAGGGAGACAGTGCCTCAGTTATGCTGCCCACTAAGGGGAGCTTCCTTTAACATCATGCCCGACCTTCTCAGAGGCCTTCGCTGCAATGATGTGGGATTTTACCAAGTACAGTCTCTCAGCTGAGGACAGCGGCTGTTTCGATCTGATTGTATCTCTTCACAGATTTGCATATTCTTCCCATGATTCCCCACAGTGGAACGACAATGGCTTAGTAAGACTACACACCTACATGGTGGTCTTTCCCTAAGGACTTCAAAAGTGTTGAATTATTCTTTTTATATCTGGACAATCACCCCATTTGGCTTGTACCTTGATCTGCAGTTCACTTAGGGTAAGTTCACATGGGGTTTTCTGGACTGGATATTGACGCGGGAAGCCGCCTTAGAATCCAGTCCAAAAAACACCTCCAGCTGCTAGCCGCGACTAGATGCCGGTGCAGTGGATTAAGCCCAAATGAATGGGTTGAGTGTTGTGCCGCGGATTCCGCGGCAAGATAGGGTAGCCTGCTTTTTTCCGTGAGTGGGAAGAAACCGCTAGCGGAAAAAAGAAGTGAACGGCTCCCATTGAACTCAATGGGAGGCTTTTTTGGAGCCGGATTCTGAGGCGGATTCTGCCTCAAAATCCGGGCCAAGAAACCTTGTGTGAACTTACCCTTTGAGCAAGGGGTCTGGTACATAGTGAGGACCTTGGGCAATAGTCTACTGAGGAACCCCATGATGCTCAGAAGTGAGCACAAAGCCTTATTCAATTGTCTGTGTATTACATATCTTCATGCTAGTTATGGCGCTATCCGGACAGATGCTATATAAGCAATGTATATACTAATAATGCCAGTATTCCTGCACAAGTGAATCTTTTCACATGCACCTCTTTCGTCTCATCCTCATTCTGAATCAGAAGAGTTAACTAATTTGCAGGTCTTTTCCCTGCTCTGACTGTTATCACTAGGGCAGATCTGATAAAAATCCCTCACAATGTCCAGTGAAGAGATCCAGCCAGTGATCACCATGGAGCAGAGTGAATAGCTGTGAATGGAGCTGCTGGAACCCCCCCTCTCCCCACACACACCTATTACTCACATTTCTGTCTCTGCTGATAAGGATTTATATGCTCCAACAACCACTAGTGAACAGTGGATTTAAAAGATAGCAGCCCCCTAGTGGCAGAACTTTCAAAACTGTTTTTAGGCCCCACATTGCAGAAATGTAGCGTTTTTTTTGTTTTGTTTTGTTTTCCATGTAGATTGTGAGCCCCATATCGGGATCACAATGTACATTTTTCTCCCCTATCAGTATGTCTTTGGAGTATGGGAGGAAATCCAAACAAACACAGGGAGAACATACAAATTCCTTGCAGATGTTGTTCCAGGCAGGATTCGAACCCAGGACTCCAGTGCTGCAAGGCTGCAGTGCTAACCACTAAGCCACCGTGTTGCCCCTCAAATGCAGCAGTTTTTTTGTTGCAGATTTTGGAGCCAACGCCAGGATTGGATTGAGCAGAAGGTAGAAGTATAAGAACTTTCTATACATTCCCCATTCCTTTTGTAGCCATTCTTGACTTTGACTAAAAAAAAATGTAGCACAATTAGCACAAAAAAAAAGCTGCGGAAACGCAGCGCTAAAGTGCTGTGGGAAGAACTGTGGCATGAACACTTTCAACAGAAAGTTCACTGAGTTTTCCTCCGCTGACTTTCTGTTACAGTTATATCTATGGGAAAGCCGCCGGCATTTCCGTAGATATAATTGACATGCTGAGATTTTCAAAACCGCAACGGAAATCGCAGTGTGTCCGCGCTGCGATTTTTTTCCTGCAAAGCAGGCATGGGATTCGCATGAATGCCATGCACTTTACAAGTACTGTAAAACACCGCGGCCAAATTGCGGCATTTCTGGCCCGTGGGGCCCCGGCCTAAAGGTCTATGTCACTGATATTGATCTGGGAGTTTTTGAGAAGGAGGAAGGGCCGACCATGTTCTAAAAGTTCTCAGCCCTGTTTTGTGTCAACAATTTCAAAGTAATGTTAGGCCTTAACAATGCAGAGCCCTCAAAGGGAACTCATCTGTGATCATGTTGTATACCATGTGATTGCTCCAATTAGATTTCCATGTAGTCTGAAGGGCCGTCAGTGAAAACCTGCTGCCAATAAAAGGCAAGTGAGGGTTTATGTAACAGATTTGTGTTTAGCAGACATTTTATGTCACATTGCATTTTTGTGTTGTAATAAATCGGTGCATCAGTCTGTTTTAGTTACCCTGTGCTCAATACTGTTCAAGAAAGCAATGTTTTACAGCTCTGTAGTAAGGAAAAAGTGAAATAGGAGGCTGATGAGAAGTCTGTGTCTGGTTCTACTGCAAGCACAAGTGACATTATTTGGCAAGGAAAGGATACACTGCACACCCTTCCTCTGCTGTTGGAGTAATTGACCTTCTGCACAACTTTAGCATGAGAGCAGAATAGAAGGGAAGCACCTTTGGTCTAGTCAGGATATCTAACCCAAGCAGCAATCTAAGAACATAACAGTAATCCTCTGTGTTAGACTAAGGACCCATGTTACAGAAACGCAGCTTTTTTTCTGTTGCATTTTGTAAATTTATAGGAAGTTCTTATACTTCTACCTTCTGCTCAATCAGCTCTTGGGTTTGACTCAAAAAACTGCAGCAAAATCTGCAACAAAAGCCACGATTCCCCTAAGGTTGGAAAACCAAGCCACACAAATGATCATTTGACAATTTCTATATAGACAATTCATTCTGAAGTGGTAGCTCAACCTTTTGTGACTGGTGAAAGTCTGACCACCTCATAGTCCCATAATTGGCAGAAAAGGTAGCGGAAAAGCTTGTCTAAACCCACACCACAATTGCAGCAAGCAACAGTAGCAAACAGCACTTTTCTCTCCGCATTCTTCGCCCTTTTCAGGAGGAAACTCAGTTCACACGGGGCACGGAATGGCGGATTGTGGTCCTGATTCTGACATGGGATGCCGTGTCAGAATAGGGCCAAATCTGCGTCTGCCATAACTGTCGCGTCTTCCCGCTCTGGAGTAGGCCCAAATGAATGGGCCTAGTCCAGAGGGTGCTGCCTCGAGGTGGACGCCAGGGCTAAATCAGCCGTGGAATCCGCCTGAAGAAAGGGCAGGTCGCTTCTTTTTTCCGTGAGCGACATGGTGCCGCTCACGGAAAAAAGTAAGCTAGCGGTCTACATAGACCTCTATTGTGAGGGAGCGGATTATGACGTGGATTCAATGCCAAAATCTGCCCCCTCTTGCCCCATGTGAATGAGCATTTATAGTCTACAGAGTCCGAGGGTTTCCGCAGGTAACCACTTTAAGCGGATTAAGTTTCCTGAAATCCGAACACAGATGTGAACCCAATGTCAAATTGTTTAACATTGTGCAAATTTTGGCAACACAAGCTCCATCAAAACTGATTTTAAGAATTCCCCTCATGACAAGTCTGTCCTTCTTTACTTTAGGCTATCATGTTTACTTCTCATTATTTCATTTCTGTATCTTTCCTATTGTTTGCTGACAAACACTATATTTACAGCAATACCAAATGATGCTGCTGTATAGCCATTTCCTCCAGAAAATGTTTTCTGTTTCATCTAATAAATGATGAAGTCCTGCACTTCATTTGTGACACAAAGATCCCACAGACAAACCGCACTCCTCGTGAGATGGAAAATGCATTGTGTGATATAGTCAGCTGTTATGAGGTGGTAAGGCTGGACCAATGGAAAGCGCCTCCAATGTCCTCATTATTTACTTATACTATTGTATGGCTCATGTTCAGGGTGAAAGAAATATGTAACCTGCAGTTGACAAGATGTTTGCACAGTAGATGAGTCAGGCCTGAAAACCAGTTATGCTGCAGACAGTATAAGAAGGTTAGGATATTGCTGAGCTGGTTGATGAACTATATTCAGCTAATAGTGTTATTATCAACAAGGGCTTAACTGGAATTACTTCTCTTCTGGACAAACCCTTCAGGTCATGCTATCATGATATCTAAAGATGGGCGATCATCAGCCAACTTGCACAGACTTGCACTTCACTTGTTTTTTGTATCTTTTTAACAACTATGCTGCCCCCTGATCCAGCAGTGTAGTTATTAATATTGATATCTTTTGTACAAATGATAGCTGTCCAAAAGAACTTGAAGGGGTTAGGACTACAGATTGGTGATATTCCACCGACATCAGATTAATGGTGTTTGACTCCTGATTCCTGGCAGTGCCTTGTACTACATCAGTCCCTAGAGCTGACCATAGACATGATGTACGTATCTACAGAACATTGGCAGATTCAGCTCATCTTATTCGCATCTGCTGTCATTCTTATGTGTTTGACTACCAATGATACAGTCTGAGAATCTGGATATGCCAAAGGTCTGCAGATAAATGTCTTATGTGTAAGGCCAGTGAGGTGCAATGCTAGGCACAGTCACAAAAAAGGTACAGGGCTGTGTCTGATAAGAAATGAAGGGGACTGAGCACAAAATGGGCTTACAGGAGTTGGAGTTTAACAAGCAAGTATTGATGACCTATTCTTGTGATGTCATATTCTCATGATGGTCCATCCTTGGTGGGCTTGAACCTGAAACTTTTGATTTTATGTCCCATAGACTACAATACAGCTGTACTGCAGTTTATGGGAGAGTCGCTACTCAATAGCTAAGTTACTGAAACAAGCCTGGGAGCCTTCATTAGTGCCCTCCTGCCATAGGAACAGGACGGCTCCTGCAATCTTGCTGTGCGGGAGCGGTCCTACAACGAGAAAGGTACAGGGGCCAGTGGGCTACAACAGACTAGGGCATGGGCATGACAAGCAGCAATGCCTGTGATCAGAGTGAATTTACGGCCACCATCTTGGATCTGGCATCTGCTGTTCTTTTATGGGAAATATTGGGAAAGGGTTAAAATCAGTGAATCTGATACACTGCCCAAAAAAGGGATGTTAAAAACTGATCCCATAGACCTGCATTGGGTCTGTCAGGGTGGAAATAAAATGACAAAAATAGGAGGTTGTGTTCACTGATGTGTGTGTACCCATGGACTGCCATTGTTCTATAAGGGCATCCATAAATTAACTCTTACATGTCCATGTTTCAGTGTTGTGAGCATGGGGCCTTACTGTGCAGCAGCTCTAGCCAGAAACCAAATACACCATTATAGACATTGTTTTGTAGTAGTGAGGAAATAAGTCAGGTTTTGTTGTCTTTGCCAGTAGCAGATAGCAGGCACCATGGCCCCAACCATAAAAAGATGGAGTTAGTGTCAGGACTTGGCCACCTTCCACATTACTTATACACATGTTATCTGGCTGTGGGATTTATTATGTCATAAACAAAAGTTGTTTTCTTCTTCTCTTACTATTCTGTCTGTTCTGAGGCAGACTTGTAAGGAGACATGTCAGCCATGTCACTACAGTGAGGACCTGACCAGTGCAGGTAGGACTAGCCCAGGGTTTCTGGACACAGCTCCAGCCTTCAACGAGTTAAGACAAAAAGAAAAAAAGAGAGCTGTTTGCCGAGCCTGGTGTTTTTCAGAGCATCTTGTTTTTCACAGCCTGGATCCCGCCCACATTACGTCAGGCCGGCTTACAATCCCGCCTCATTTCATCAGGGTCTTCGGGCTCTCCTCATTGGCTGAGCCTTCGGCTCTAAGTGCATTCGGATTGGTGGAGCCTTTGATGGGGGCGTGTTTGTCGGCTTTGGCCTCGTCCCACCAGGACTTGTTTATGAAGCTGAGTGCAGGGCAGTGCTCGCTGTCTGTGCTGCAGAGAGGGGTGTGAGGAGGTTCAGCCAAGCTGTGCAACTCCTAACAATAGCTGGAACAGACAGACGTGCACCTACCTGCTGACTCCCTCCTGTCACAGTCCCCACAGCGGTGTATATCACTGAGTACAATAGCCATGAGGTTGTCACCACGGGCGGCTATGTCGGGGCCAGAAATCATCTGCAGCCGCTGCAGCGGAGTGTGCAACAACCAAGTGAAGGTGAGCCCGGAGGAGCCGGCCGGCTAGGTGATGCTGCAGAGCTGGCTGCTGTGCACTGGGCTCGGCAATGCATTGTGCTGGAGACGTCTATGGAGAAGCGCCGCTTTCTAGGAAGCTGCCGGTCGGCACTGCTTGGGATCGTTGTTTTCCAGAAAAGCGTCTGCCCCCACAGCTCTGGTTAATGCGCCCCCTTTAGGGCCAAGTGCTTGTCATTCATTCACTTTGGCAGCGATCAGGCAATCTGCTGTGCCGAGCCATGTCGCAGTGTTGCATCAACTGAGCACAAAGCAAGTAGTGGCTGTGATCTATAGGAGCCGATACGTCTGCTGAGACATGTAGGGGCTAGTCTGCTCTTGTGCAGGGGGCAGGGATGCCGGTTGCATGGACACTGCACATTACTATACCCAATCTTACAAGAGTTGCAAAAGTCTTGTAAGAAATGTTTCCTTATATATTGCATTATATTTGATATCCGGATAACCTCTAGAGCACAGTTATTCTTAAGGAATGGAGCGTTACCTGCAGCCCCATGTTATTGAGGTTGGCAGAAGTGCAGCTGTGTATGTGCAGGTATGATACGTGATGCAATGCTCTGCAGTAAATACAGGCTACCTGTTGGGGAACAAAGGAGTGTGCCTTCCAGAGAAAGTGCTAGCATTAGATCAGGTCTCTAGTACTTCTAGGTTTGTGCGCTATGTTAGCCAGTAGGTTATAGTGTATTATCCATTTTATTATCCCAAAGTGTCGAGTTACAAGTTGTTATACATTGTATTACTGTGTGCAGTCATAAAACAGCAAATATGGCATCATTGTCTAGTAGTATTGGGTTTAGGGATTGTGAAAATAACATATTATTACATGACTGGATAGACCTCAGTTGTCTGTGTGCCAAAATGGTTGCCTATGTTCGTTTTTCTCAGTCTCTGCAAGGTACGGTTTTGGCAATAAAAGTCAAACTGGCTCCTGAAGTTGAAAGGGGAACCCGTCACATGGAAAATGCTGTTCTTTCTGTAGGTAGTGTGGTATATAGCAGACAGAGCTGATATGTAGTTTTGTGTGAAAACGTTCAGTATGATGTCACTTATTTATCCATTGAATTGATGGCTCTTTCTATGCTGAGAAGTGGAGGAGGCAGACCTACCAGTGATCGACAGCAATCTGTACATACAGTCAGAGAGGACTGCCTCTTTTATTTCTCAATATGGAAGAAGCAAGGATTTCAATGGATAAATGACAAGATTACTGAATCCTTTTCACAGAACACACTTTATGCTGTATATTGACTCCTTCTGCTCTATAACATACTGCCTACAGATTGAACTGTGTGTGGTGGCTTCCCTTTAGGTATTCTGCTCCATCCTTGGTCTTGGGAACACTTGAGGGAGTGTCTTAGACCCATCTTTGATGGTATTATTTTATACTAAAGTGTATTAATTTTCTTGGTTCTGAACCCTGTTTCATCATACAGTATGAATAGCGTGCCAGGACAATAGCTAATAAGAGTGTAGGCATTGCGTCTCCTCGGGGCTACCATTGTCTGTGCAATGAGCAGCACAACTGTGAATACGAACTGATCACTCCTGAAAAAGTGCCTGGAAGGAAATAACGCTTGGATTGTTCTTCCTTCTAGGAACTGGGTATCCGAATCCCTCGCCCTGTCGGTCAGGGGCCTAGCAGATTCATCCCTGAAGAAGAGGTTGGTTATTTCATTTTTTTTTTTCTCCTTCATGCTTTTGTAGAAATAATTTACTATGAAACTTCTGTTTCAATGTTATGAGAAGGCTTCTAGCACTTATAGAAGGCCTCCGCTGATAAAGCAATTATGTATTTTTTGTGTTACAGGTAGTTAGTTGTTTGTTTTTTTTGTTTTTTTTTTGTTTTTTGTTTTTTTCCTGTCTATGAAGTGCTCAGTTTAGCCCTTTACTCTCTACAGATTCTCCAAGTTGGAACCGAGGATGCAAATATGCACACAGTGTTTTCTGATGCTTTTGCAGATATGGGTCGTCTGGATAATATCACCCTAGTGATGGTTTTTCATCTGCAATACTTAGAAAGCTTTCTGAAAACTCAGCATTACTTGTTACAGATGGATGGCCCCTTACCTGCCTGTTACCAGCACTACATAGGGATTATGGTAAGTGTGGGCTACGAACTTCTTGTCATCAGATACACCTACAGCATTGTACACAGCCTCCATAATTGTGAAATTGTATAATTTTGGAACTCAGGGTAAAACAAACTGGGGGAGACTTATCAAGACTCCAGTCTTCCTACTCCAGTCTTCCTACTCCAGTCTTCCTACTCCAGTCTTCCTACTCCAGTCTTCCTACTCCAGTCTTCCTACTCCAGTCTTCCTACTCCAGTCTTCCTACTCCAGTCTTCCTACTCCAGTCTTCCTACTCCAGTCTTCCTACTCCAGTCTTCCTACTCCAGTCTTCCTACTCCAGTCTTCCTACTCCAGTCTTCCTACTCCAGTCTTCCTACTCCAGTCTTCCTACTCCAGTCTTCCTACTCCAGTCTTCCTACTCCAGTCTTCCTACTCCAGTCTTCCTACTCCAGTCTTCCTACTCCAGTCTTCCTACTCCAGTCTTCCTACTCCAGTCTTCCTACTCCAGTCTTCCTACTCCAGTCTTCCTACTCCAGTCTTCCTACTCCAGTCTTCCTACTCCAGTCTTCCTACTCCAGTCTTCCTACTCCAGTCTTCCTACTCCAGTCTTCCTACTCCAGTCTTCCTACTCCAGTCTTCCTACTCCAGTCTTCCTACTCCAGTCTTCCTACTCCAGTCTTCCTACTCCAGTCTTCCTACTCCAGTCTTCCTACTCCAGTCTTCCTACTCCAGTCTTCCTACTCCAGTCTTCCTACTCCAGTCTTCCTACTCCAGTCTTCCTACTCCAGTCTTCCTACTCCAGTCTTCCTACTCCAGTCTTCCTACTCCAGTCTTCCTACTCCAGTCTTCCTACTCCAGTCTTCCTACTCCAGTCTTCCTACTCCAGTCTTCCTACTCCAGTCTTCCTACTCCAGTCTTCCTACTCCAGTCTTCCTACTCCAGTCTTCCTACTCCAGTCTTCATCTCCCCTGGAATAAAGAAAGTGCCTAATTTATTAAGAGGTTCATTTCTTGCCTTCCATACACATTTATCACAAATCTACTCCAGCTCTTAACTAGTTGTTGCAGTCTCATCCCTTTTATCTTCATCTTCCTCATGCCCACATTTCATAAAAATGGTGTATGGGATGCAAAGAACAGACATTCACCAAACTTTGCAACTGTTTCTATACGTTTTACACCAGAAAATTTACTTATGGTGATGTTTCTATGTGTTGCACTTTTTTCAGGCTGCAGCCAGGCATCAGTGTTCCTACCTTGTTAACCTACACGTCAACGATTTTATTCAGAGTGGAGGGGACCAAAAGTGGTTAAATGGTCTTGAAAATGCTCCCCTGAAGCTCCGTAATCTAGGAGAGCTGAACAAATTGCTGGCGCACAGACCTTGGCTGATCACAAAAGAACACATAGAGGTAAACCCTCATAGGCTCCTTTATCAGGCAGGCACTATTGCAGTAAGACCTTTTGCCAGCATTGCGGCATCTAATAGCGCTGACTGACACGTGTTTGTTTATTTTCCAGCAACTGTTAAAAACTGGAGAGCATAGTTGGTCTTTGGCAGAGCTGATCCATGCAGTTGTTCTTCTTGCACACTATCACTCATTGGCTTCCTTCACATTTGGCTGTGGAATAAGTCCTGAAATCCATAGTGATGGTGGGCACACCTTCCGTCCCCCCTCTGTCAGTAACTATTGCATTTGTGACATAACAAATGGCAACCATGGAGGAAATGAGAGCCGCCAGACAGCAGGAAGCCTGGTAAGTTGGCTAGTAAAGATGATTCCTATTAGATTGTCGGTAGTCTCTCTTTTGTGAAAAGGGTGTCTTTGTCATGGTGCCAGATATTACTTTATAGGCAGTCTGTCAGTAGGTAAATCAGGATCACACTAATGACAGTACTTTGTAGGGCAGCTACACTTTCCAAAACTGTATTTTTTATTCTGCCTTACAGCTCCATTTTCATAATCAGCATTTTTTGTGTATGCAGGTAGTCTGAGAAGAGTTTTAGGGGTCTGTCTTCACCTGTTGGGGCTTCACTCTCTGCTCTAGACAGTCACCCATCACTGCAGATAGAGTGAGATAAAATGGAAGATGTCACTCAAGGGGGGGGGGGGGGGGGCGCTGAGTAGCAGTTATCTAAAGCAGAGAGTGAATACAAGCCAAAGAAACACCCCTAAGGCATGGCTACTGGGAACAGATGAGCTATGCCTCTGTTCCAGTAACTCCCAAAGAGAAGAATAGTAGCTACAGAAACAGTGTGGATCAGTTGTGTAAGCCTGTTTCTGTTGCTTGCATTCTCCTCTATGGGATGTATGGAAACTGCATAGAGCAGTATGGTTCCTGTTCCAGCTGTAGGTGTCAGGATAGAGAGAAGTTGTCTAATGTCTGCAGCACTTTGCTGAGGCGAGAAATGCCACCTTAGGTCCTCTGGCTAGGAGACATGAGTCTCCCCTACAGATAAACCGTTGAAAAACCAAATCTCTAAAAATCCAATTTATTATCTGGCATTGTAAAGAACAAAATATTATTATGTATCTGTAACAAAATAATTTTACATTTTACCTTTTGTAGAATAAAGTGATGTTTATTAATTATAATGTATATAAACAGTCATGTGCTTATATTGAATTGTTCTCACTTGTTTTCTCTAGACCTCTGATTCTTCTTGTGAAGTTGAAGTTCTCATGGAGAAAATGAAACAGCTTCAAGAATGTAGAGATGAAGAAGAAGCGAGTCAGGAAGAAATGGCTACTCGCTTTGAAAAGGAGAAGACTGAGAGCATGCTTGTTTTTGCTACAGGTATGGAAGTGCTTGAAAGATAGACTACAATGTTCTATCAATTATTATTGTAGTCTAACATAACACTGGCAGAGAGTGTTTAAATCTCTTATAGTATAGCATTGGCACATTAGATTAATGTCTGTGCCTCTCCATAGAAGATGAAGACCCTCCACCATCCAGAGAGGTCTCAAAACATTTTGAAGACACAAGTTATGGCTACAAAGACTTCTCTCGCCGCGGGCTGCATGTTCCCACATTCCGAGTACAGGTAAGACTTCTACAGCTACCACAAAAAGGATGTTTTTTGTAAGGGATCACATATTGATAAAGCAATGCCTATGTACATGCTTTGATGGGGGTATTGTAGTTGGTAAATCTTTATAAATTAGGTTAGAATCAGACTATTCTCAAAGTACTGGATAATCAATCTATCAACAATTTATAAGGATAGGTCATGAATATCAGCTTTGTGGGGGACACCAGAATCACACAGTGGACAGAGACAGACTGCCATCCACTGTGCAGTGGCTATGCTGGGTTTAAGCATCAGTGAATGTGCTACAGCCCCCCACCATCTGATATGGATCACCTATCCTAAGCATAGGTCATCAGTATCACAAGACTGAAAGCCCCCATTAAGGACCTGTTGCTATTGATTGCATATATAATGTAATTTTACATTTCTTTTTGCATTGCACGATACAGGAAAGTTGTGTAGAAATCTATTTTGTAATAAAGAAACCTCCATATCCTAAAGTGGCTTCAGATTTCTTTTAACACTGTGTATTGGTGTTTTAGAGCTCTATCCCATATACAGATATATTATAAAAGTAATCAAATTTTGGACTAAAAGATTTAAAAAAGCGGCAGCGATCAGCTGATCAACAATAGGCTCATAAACACAAGTCTTTCGGGGGGAATGTTTATAGGTTTATCTGAAAGTCATAGAGAAGTAGAAGAGCTTTATGGTAAACCATATTTGTTTTGTTTCCAGGATTTCAGCTGGGAAGACCATGGCTACTCCTTAGTGAATCGTCTTTATCCAGACGTTGGGCAGCTACTAGATGAAAAGTTCCATATTGCATACAACCTTACTTATAACACCATGGCAATGCACAATGATGTAGATACCTCAACATTGCGGCGGGCCATATGGAACTATGTGCATTGTATGTTTGGAATAAGGTGAGAGATTCTGTTCATAGTAGTTGGGACTCAGTTAATTACAAGTTGGGGAATAATGGGAAAAAAATAAAGCGCCAATGTTTTAGGAATCCATGTACTAAATACAGTTTTATATGGGGCAACACGGTGGCTCAGTGGTTAGCACTACAGCCTTTCAGCGCGGGGGTCCTTGGTTTGAATCCTGCGAGGTACAACATCTGCAAGGAGTTTGTATGTTCTCCCCGTGTTTGCATGGATTTCCTCCCATTCTACAAAGACATACTGATAGAGAAAAATGTCTTAGTGTATAGTGATGGAAGCAGGATCACGTTCATTGCCCGTATTGTAGTAGTTATATGATTTACATGGGTTTGTCACATTGTGCTCTGTCATCCTTATATTTCAACCATATTTTTCTCACAGGTATGATGATTATGACTATGGAGAAATAAATCAGTTACTGGACCGCAGCTTTAAAGTTTACATTAAAAATGTGGTGTGTAGTCCAGAGAAGACAACCAAAAGAATATATGACAGCTTCTGGAGGCAGTTCAGGCATTCTGAGAAGGTGAGCTATGCTCCGCTATATCTTTAGAACACTATCTGGATTAGTGGGCATATATAGGTCACTCTTAAAGACCTGATTGTTTATAGTAAAAACTAAAGACCAGACATGTATTTTTAAGACCTGATTATGTTGTAGTTTGTCAGATTTGCTTCAGTGGCTGCTATCCTAAAGAGAGTATCTACAACCAGTACGTAATGGTGCCAGATTAGACTCGACTTCGTTTTGAGAAAAAAAAGTATATGTTGTACACTGTATTATCGGTGTATTTTAGTCTGCAGGTTACCTTCTGCACTCCTACATAAAGCTATATACTGTAACAGGTACTCAAGTAGGGGATCAAGAGTGAAATATTACTGTACATTTAGTGCAGAAAAGGGTAAGCTGAAGCATGACAGCCTGATAGTCCAAAAGAACACTCTTGACTACTGTAGGATGACTAAGAACATAAAGCGAAACTTTCAGCAGAAGATTGGTATAATGACAGTACCTTGTAGAGTGGCTTCTACACTTGAGACTGCCTTTTTATTATGCATTGCAATTCAATCTTCAAATTTCAATTTTATTCTTGTGCACATTAGCTGAAAAGGGCTTCTGCTGAAGCTTCACAATCTGCTCCAGGTAACTGCCACCCTGCTCTGCCCCATGTTTCATGAGTGACCTCTCCTACTTTGTAACACACTGTGTGGCGTTAGGGTTGGTTACCTAAAGCAAAGCCCCAGCAGGGGAAGAGATGCCCCTGAAGCCTATTTTACCTTACTTGCATAAGAATAAAATACTGAATTTTTTTCCCACTTTTGTATGATTGCTTATACTTTCCAAAGTACTGTCATTACCTTGATACCAATTTTGCTGCTGACAGACTCCCTTAATAAATATGATTTAAGCACTGGGAGCTTTCCTAACACTTGCACGGAACATAAAATATGTAAAATGTAAGTTGAACATGGCCTACCACTACTATCGGTTTTCAGATCTGGTTTTTAGATGCCGATTTTTGACCCATTTTTAGTCGTTATTTATAGGGTTCCTTTTCTGGCTCTTACACTGTCACAACAGAATATTGCTGAATTTATCATTTAGTTTAGTTCTTTTGTGGCCTTCATACTTTGCAGTGAATATGTATCAGGTTTCCAGCTACAATATATCTTACCCCTCTAAACTGTAACACTTCTCTCTTGTTCTGCAGGTTCATGTTAATTTGCTTCTTATGGAAGCGAGGATGCAAGCTGAGCTCCTTTATGCTCTGAGAGCAATCACTTGGTATATGACCTGACTGCGCAGTCTTCAGTGACATCCCACAATGAATGTTCCACAGGGAAATCTGCTCTCTGGACTGCTGACTTCCCTTGCCTTTTTGGTAGCTACTTTTTTCAGAAGTCCATTGTGCCATAATTCCCATCATATCAGCTGACTGGTTTCTTCTAGACGGACAGTTGAATGTTGTGAAAGACATACCGCCTTGCAATCCTGCAACTCCTAAACACTTACAAGTCTGCTCTATAGAATTCAGCAGTGTTACGTGTTTTTTGCAGTGATGGACTCTTTGGAAGTATGAGGATGGACTGGGAAACGTGTGCTTTGTTTTCCCACTGGGACTATAGTGGTGCTGCTCTCCTGTTGTTGAGAAGATGCGGGCGTTCCTATTAAGCTATATAAACTCGTACGGATACTGCTACAACCTGAGCCTTGTTACATCATCATACAGAAAGTGTGCATTCCCATACACTTGTGCATGTTTTTGCCATATACAGCAATTGTCAAATCTCCAATCATACTTTACAGATTTACAGCTAGAGCAATGGCTGTGTTTATTGCTGTACAAAAAGCTGTGAGATATAACACTTGGAATTTGTCTTCCTTAAGCTGTGTGTATATATACTTTGTTCTCTTCACGCTTTTGAAGGTCTGTTCAATCCTCTGACTACAGGGAATGTGGAATACCTCTTGGTTGTGGGATGCACACTTTGGTTTATCACATTGCTGTGTTGTGGCAGCAGTCAGGGTAGAGGGATGCAGTTGGCCAATCTGACCTAGTCATTCGCTGCTGCTGAAAAACACCCGCGGTTTACAGTTTCAAACTTGATCAAGATGTGAATGTTAAAAGAAAAAAATAGCTGGTTTTGGAAAACAAATGTATGGAAGGGTTTGTATTCTGGAAGTATAAACTGGTAAATATCTTTTGACGCTTTTTCAGTATTATTGATATTTTCTAAATAAATAAAAAGAAAAAAAAATGTTTTTGTATTTATTTACTCTAATAGAATATTAATCCCTTCCCATCAAGTGCCATAAATGTATGACAGAGTGGGACACGATCCCTGCCTTACATGTATGGTGCTAGCTCGGTGTGCTGACTCTTAGTACAGAGGTTGTAGCTCCCACGGCAGAAGAAAACCTACAGCGACTGCAGAATTTAGGGTAAGGCCCCACATAGCAAACCTCAGCAAAAAAAAAAAAAAAGTGTGTTTTTCAGTTTTATTTTTCCCTTCAGCATTGTACAGTTTTCGTCTTGGAATTTCTGCCCTTATTATGCTTATACGGAAGCGCCAGTGTTTCCACAAGTATAAATGCCATGTTCATTTTTTATTTATTTTTTTTAATGCGTTTTTGAAACCGCAGCTTTGACCACTGATAGTACTGTAAAACTTCCCCCATTCTGAATGGAGCAGTGGTCTGGCAGTGCATCCATTTTAATGAGGTGTCAAAGCCAAATTCTGTACTTCAGTCTGGCGTTTTCATAATATGGGTCATTTAAAGGAACAATGTATTCACGAGGTGTTTTTATTAAATCTAATATTGTCTGGCCTTATTTTATAACCTGTTTAGAGGAATTAAAGACTTACAGAAACTCCCAGGTTGCATGTGGCCTGACAGGTGACCACTTCTACATTCATGCAGGGGTTGTCTTCCACTTTTGTGTTCTAATACAAATGACCAATATATCAAAGGGTGAGGCTGACATGAAGTGGTAAGGAAGAGAAAGGGCATGAACTTCTCTGTAGCACAAATGGTATTTGTTACAAGTAAGGCCAATGTTACAATGTCACATTCACCTTGCCGTGGCCTTTTGCCCCTACTATCACGACCTCTACGCTTACCTTTCCCCTGGAATCCCTTAGGGAAAAAAATTAGGAATTATGTCACAAACTCCTCTACCCAGTGCTGACTCAATTAGGACTCTCCTTGATCTCAACAGCTATCCAGCCCTCTCCGTCGAGTAAATCCCCTGGCCTAGACAGGTTCACTACCCATTTGTATAAATGTTTTTGGGACTTTTTCTCCCAGACTAAATACTCAGGTATTTAGTAATGGTGTGGATGGCACTAAACCATTCGGTAACCAGTCCGTTGGCCTTAAAGTCATCCTGAAACCTGGCAAGAATCCAACCTGTTGCACCAGCTATCACCTGATCTCTCATCAATGTAGACATTAAACTGTTCTCTATACTATTGGCCAACCGCCTATCCCCTGTGATGCTGGGCCTGATCTATACTAATCAGGTTAGCTTCTGCAAAACTGTTTTGGCGATCTCGTTGGCCTGTGCTAGTAGTTTTCCCGTGTCTACTCTCAGTGATCACGGATAAAACATTTGAGTACACTGTGAATTCCTATGCGTTAGCCTTCAACAAGTAGGAGTTGGGCTGGGTTTTCTGGGTCGGATACTCTCCACGGCGACACTTTGGCTAGAGGGAGGGCTAATAGGGTTTCTGAGACTTTTCCACTCTGAAATGACACCTGGCTGAGATGCCCTCTGTTGCCACTTCTCTGTGCACTTGATATGGAAGACCTGGCAGTGGCACTTTGTCACTGTCCTAGCATCCATGGCCTCCAGGTGGGTAGTCATCAGATTAAGGTGGTGCTCTATGCCGACGTTCTGCTCTGTCATTTAACCATCTATCTCCTTCCCATCAATGCTGCACAAGTTCAGCTGCTTTGGACATTTGAGCAACTATAAAGTTAATCTTTTTTATGTAGATTGTGAGCCCCATATAGAGATCACAATGTACTTTTTTTTTTTTTTTTTTTTCTCCCTATCAGTATGTCTTTGTACAATGAGATAAAATCCACACAAACACGGGGAGAACATACAAGCTCCTTTGCAGATATTGTTCCTGGCAGGATTCGAGCCCAGGACTCCATCGCTGTAAGGCTGCAGTGCTAACCACTGAGCCACTGTGTTGCCCTCAACTATAAAGTTAATTTGTCAAAGAGTGAGTTCCTTAAAATTACTTTACCACAATCAGAGGTAGCTCACCTTGCAGATAGTTTCCAGTTTAAGGGTGCATGCACACTACGTAACGCCGGGCGTGTATGAGAGCCATACACGCCGGCGTTACAGCAGGGCTGCCGAACACTTCCCATTCACTTCAATGGGAGCGCTCGTAAACGCCGCTGTTACGAGTGCTCCCATTGAAGTGAATGGGAAGTGTTCGGCAGCCCTGCTGTAACGCCGGCGTGTACAGCTCTCATACACGCCCGGCGTTACGTAGTGTGCATGCACCCTAAGTGGCAATTCAACTCCATTACATACTTAGGGATTCAGATCCCACATGATCCCTCTCATTTTTACTGTCTTTAACTACTTACCATTGTTTAAGACGCTCTTGGACTATTTGTTTGTGAGGGTTGCGATGTAAAAGCGGCATGGGCACAGGTTTACCAGATCCTAGACTATATTATTGATCTGCAGTTTTGCTTTACCTCTTCGATTGGTGCTGCTGTGGTGCAGACAAGCAGTGGGTCTCGATAGAGGCTGAATTCCTTTATGCCATCTTCTCTGCCAGGGCCCTGGCCCACTATTGCTCAGAACTATAAAGCACACCTTCCTGTTGTCCCATTTCTTCTGAGATCTGGGATGTAATATGTGTTGTAGAGACCATGTTGCTAGAGTCCCTGGCCTCTTCTACCCTCTCTTCCGCAATCTTATATTCCCTCTTTGTGCTGTTTCACGGATAAATGCTTAGGCATGGCAGAATGTCAAGGTTAGACTATGCTAGGTTGCTGGGAACTCGCCATTCTCCCTCTGGAATAGTTGCGTGCCTCTCACCCTGATTTTAACCTGTCTTGAATAGAATATGGTCAACTCACGGCATTCCTCCACAAATTCTCCTCCTTCACTGCTCTCCTCTGCCATGACTGACCTGGAAACTCCCATTTTGACATCACTGCATGCACACTTTATGGTATTCTCCTTAAGACTTCTGCGCCTGATAAGTAAGTACTGGTGAAATACTACTATATATTTCTTATACTATGTTTCATTGCTTCTGTTGATGCATATTTTCTATCGTATAATGCGGTGTTTCCCAAACTGTGCTCCTTGGAGCACCAAGTGCTCTGCGAGCCATCTACAGCTCCTCCGCGATATGGTGATAATAAACGGTTAACAATAAATAGGTGAATGTGAAGGGTTTCAAAATTGATATACTGGTTCACATGCACTCCTAATATTCTACCGGCGTGGCAGTTCGGTCTGTTCAGTGAATATATGATGCCGGCGGATTAATGCTTCACAGTCGGACGGCACTCCCAAACTGGTCTCAGACTGCCCTTTCTGGCTCAATACACCGATCTCGTATATTCGCCGAACAACCTGTACCTATGGATGGAAGTGCTTTAGTCATGTTTCACACTCGTATTGTGCGGTCACTCGATCCTTGCTGTGTCAGTTTAGTTTGCACGTATTTGCAGTTATTCACCACGTGTTATTAGAAAAACATTCCTAATTTGGTTGTTCAGCAAAGGATCGCTGGGTGAAGACTGGATCCTTCAGAAAAGCATTAAAGAGGACCTTTCACCTCTTAGGGCACATGCATTTTTATATACCGCTAGAAAGCCTACAGTGTGTTGAATTCAGCACATTATCGGCTTTCACGTTTTGTGCCCCCCGTGAAGAGCTATCGGTGCTGGTATCATAGCTCTTCACTGTCAGAAGAGTGTTTCTGACAGTCAGTCAGGAACGCCCTTCCTCACAGCAGCGTTTATAGTGCTGTACTGTGAGAGGGGGGCATTGCTTACCGCCCAGTGATGACACACCCCAGTACTTGTCTATGGATGAGTACTATCAGGAGGGGAGGGAGGTGTTCTTCACCACTCTCACAGTACAGCGCAATAGGCGCTACTGAGAGGGAGGGCGTTCCTGACTGACTGTCAGAAACACCCTTCTGACAGTGAAGAGCTACGGTATCGGCACCGATAGCTCTTCAACGGGGGCACAGAATGGGAAAGCCATTAGTGCGCTAATTGCACTGCATGTGCCCTAGGAGGTGAAAGGTCCTCTTTAATGCTTTTCTGAAGGATCCAGTCTTCAACCAGCAATCCATTGCTGAACAACCAAATTAGGAATGTTTTTCGAATAACACGTGGCGAATAACTGCAAATATGCGAGAACTAAACTGACGCAGCAAGGATCGAGTGACCGCACAATACGAGCGGCTTTCTAGCGGTGTATAAAACCGCATGTGCCCCAATTGGTGAAAGGTCCTCTTTAATACCACTGACACAGACCCTCCAGTAGGAGCAGCAGCTTCAACATCCAACAGGTATGTTCAGATATTATGTTAAAAAGTTAAAATATAGATGTTGTGATTATCCAGAATCAGATTTGGATGATACGACTTTTCAATTACAGTGTTGAAGAGATTACTGATGCTGAAGTAATTCGATTTAAGAAATAGGATCGGTGTTTTTGTGGATTTTTGTTTTTCGTTATATGTAGTTAAGTTCCTTATTTTTTAACTGTGATTGAAAAAGAAAAAATTTTGAATAAAGTTAATAGAAAATGTAATATCTAATATAAATTTGTTTAGAAATCCTCCCCCTATTGTTAATATTGCTCGTTATCTTTGGCACCTATGTAGGTTTTAGGTAAAATATATTAAGTGCTCCCTACAGAATTTCTATCCTGAATAGTGCTCCGCGACTCAAAAAGTTTGGGAAACACTGGTATACTGTATAAAACTAAGAAGAGAACCAATGGTGGTAGTCATGGCAGGATGAGTTCTCTTCTAGACATCAGAATGCTTTCTATCAACCAAATACGTCAAGAGCTATATATTTCTAAGAAGCTCTAGAAGAACAAAATGAAAATAGGCCATTCAATCATTAACCTCATGTTCATACCACCAAGTCATGAGCAGAATAAGTTTTCTGTGATAAGGTCTGAAATCTCTGGCCATGCTTCAAATGGGATCATTAGCATTGAAAAGATTTGGGAGAGACCCGGCTGCTGTCGACATAGTGACGTATAACTTGTAACTTCAGCAGCACAAAGATATTACCTTAAACGAATCTGGTTCATGTGGTAGACGAGAACAATTTTTCTTTGCTATATTGGTTTCACCGTAAGGACACCTTGTGCTGATAAAACGTTCCCATGATCTGTCATGCAGCATGTTACTTAGAAATGATCACGACTTAGATTATGTTGCAAAATGCTTACAAAGTATTCAATCAAGGTCAAAGAATAAGGAAAGTCATCTAAGGGCTGTGTCTCGTGGGTGGGGTTATGCACCAGACATGGTAGTTTTGCCTTGCTATGGACATATGTCTGCCTCTGGTAGCCCATTTACGCACCACACTTTTCTACATTAATTATATATATAAATATATATATATACACACACACACACATACACTTCCCGCCTTCCAAACCCCGTAACTTTTTATTTTTCCATTCACAGAACCATATGGGATCTTAATGTTTGTGGGACAAATTGTTCTTCATAATGGTTCCATTTATTATTCTGTACTGTATACTGGGGAGCTGGAAAAAAATCAGAATGGGGTGGAATTGAAAAGAAGTGCATATGTGCAACTTTTTCATGGGCTTCATTCTTCCAGCATTCACTGTGCAGCCAAAATTACATACCCATAATCTCAGATCCCTGGATACAGGAATGACTGTCATGGCGGCTTTAGATAAACATAGACTTTTGTCAGAATGTCAGTTCTGCGATACATTGGATCTTTAAGAAGATATGAATCTTCTAGAGAGTTTTGTGACTGCTGGATCAACTCTGGCAGGCTCTTCTCAATCTTTACATTCCCCAGGATCTAATTTGTACACGGTTTTAAACCTGGAACCAAGCTCGCATCTTCTATCTGTACATTTTCACTCCATCTCCATAATGGATTTCAATACTGGATGCACCAGAAGGACTGTAGCCATTCTTTTTTCTTTTTTTTTTTTGGGGGGGGGGGATAAAACAGACTCTCCCTGTCCAGAGAGGATATGAAAGTTTGTCCTGTTTCCATATTTTTTTAGAATGTTTAACTAACTTAACAGAATTTTCTTTTTTTAAACAAACAATAATCTTCAGAAATCGCCATGTCTGAATCTGATCCTGATGTCTGAAGATCCCTCTCAGTAGAAATAGAAGAGTCAATCAATTCAGCAAATTTCTATTTGAATTTTTTGGATTTTTACTTACTAGACATATACAATTTAAAAAATGAAAATATTTTTTAGCCTCCTTATCAGTCATCTGTTTACCTTCAGAAATATGCATGCAAACGCTGTATATGTTAGATGGATAATCCTCAGGAAGATGTTCAGATTTAGTTTTCTGCTTGGTTTTAGAAGATGCATGACAACTGGTGGGAGAGGCTTGACTTTCATGTCAGGCACATGGTCATCAGGTAACAACTGATGACATTCAACACAACTCCTATGTTCTCTCTTATCCGTTCACACGGAGTAAAGTGGCGCTGTTTATGGCGCTGAAAAAAGCCTCCCATTGATTTCAATGAGTGCCGCTAGCTTTTTTTTTCTAGCGGTAAATTCCGCACGTAGAAAAAAAAGCTAGTAGCACCCATTGAAATCAATGGGAGGCTTTTTTTTCAGCGCGGAGAAGTCGGCGCCATAAACAGCGCCACTTTACTCCGTATGAACGGACCCTTAGAGAGTTTTTTTTTACCACTGGACATCTGCAAAACATAGAAGAGGACTCTCTTTAGTACATAGACAAGAGGAGACATAGTACAGGAAAAGCCCCAGGAGGACATTTTGACCTTAAGTATCTGAGGTTCTGGCTTGCCAGACATAGCATGCCAGCCCTCAGTCATCAACAGGTTCAAATAGACTATCCTGGTTCAGGAGCTCCGCCCCATCATGACCTACCATACCTGCATCATCAGAGATCTGTATTGGCTGCAATAGGTACTACTTTCAGTGTAATTGAACTTTTCCTCCTGCTCCTCTTACTCTTGCCATCCTGGCCATGCACATTATGCACTAAGGAATGCAGAGCTGGCAGACCTGAGCTGGAATGGTGGCTTTAGCGCATGATGGAAAGTACCACAGCATACTTCTTCTTAGAATAGCTTGCTAGCGCCATACTAGTCTTACAGAAGCTCACACTTACTCAGAGGAGCCTCCATGCCCCTAAAAAAAAGCTATCGGAGAACCTCAGCCCTAGTCTGGGAAAAGCTTTGGAGCCAAACTAAGAAAATATGTCTTAAAGAAAAAACTCCCTGTGGGAAAGGAAAAACGTAGCGATAAAGGGGGGTTCTTATACCATCAATTATGTTATTTAACTGTTTCACTGCTACCTAGGTGGGCCAGTGCTAGAGGGAAAAAAGACTTACCCATTAGTGCTGCTGCAGAACGAATGAGAATTGTTTAAAGAGGACCTTTCACCATTTTTGGGCACATGCAGTGTTATATACTGCCAGAAAGCTGACAGTGCGCTGATTTCAGCGCACTGTCGGCTTTCCCGATCCGTGCCCGGGGTAAAAAGAGCTTACGGTGCCGGTACCGTAGTGCTCTATGGTCAGAAGGGCGTTTCTGACCATTAGCCAGAGACGTCCTTCTGCCTCGCGGCGCCAATCACGCTGTGCTGTGGAGCGGGGAGGAACTCCCCACTCCCGCTCCTGATAATGCTCGTCTATGGACGAGCTGTGTGAGCAGAGGGAGGGGGCGTTCCTCCCCGCTCCACAGCACAGCGCGATTGGCGCCGCGCGGCAGAAGGACGTCTCTGGCTAATGGTCAGAAACGCCCTTCTGACCATAGAGCACTACGGTACCGGCACCGTAAGCTCTTTACACCGGGCACGGATCGGGAAAGCCGACAGTGCGCTGAAATCAGCGCACTGTCGACTTTCTGGCAGTATATAACACTGCATGTGCCCAAAAGTGGTGAAAGGTCCTCTTTAATAATACCAAAACCAGAAGTGACCAGAGCAGCACAGACATCATCAGTAGTGTTTATGACATGGTCGCACAGGTTATATACTCTATAGTACCTGATACAAGAGGGGATCACAGCAGATATAACCTGCAAATATACAGGGCAATATGTAATATTGAACAGAAGTTATATGCTGTAGAATATCTGAACAGAGATAATCCAGTCACAGTACATCACCTGATGTAACCGGGGAACAGCAAATATCACTACATAATAACATACCACCCAACTGTCCCGAATTCTGCAAGACAGTCCTGGATTCAAGGTCGTGTCGCGCAGTCCCAGGAAGTAGGAGGTATATGCCAGATTCAACTCATCCACATCCATAGAGGAAGCAGATGAGTTGAATACAGTGGTGAAGCTGGAGCAGAACGGACAGCCTCTGCTTCATCACTGTGTCCCTGCCTGCTCGGCCGTGTCTAGATGGAACTGCTCCAGGTAGATGTGATGTCACAGGAGGGGGTAGGGCCTCTCCAAGGACGGCAGGTTCTCTTCCATCACAGCTCTGGAAGAACAGGAAGCAGTGAGGACTGTCTTGCGGGACTGCAGGATGGAAGGAGAGAGATTTAGGATTGTTTAGCATGGGACTGCATGTTGGAGAAGGCTGAAGGGAGGGAGTGATGTATTAACATGGGACTGTATCCTGGAAGGTCTTGGGAATTGGATTGATGTTTTGGGTGGTATAGGAGTCCTTGGAGTACCATTGACATCGAGGAAGATAGGGTCTTTTAGGTTCTGCTGGCATCTGATGGAGGGCAGGGGCCTTAAACTTGGGGAGAACATTAAAATGGGGGTAACTGGAGGAGGATATTAAACTGGGGCAGCTGGAGGGGGACGTTAATGTCCCCCTCTAGTTGCTCCCAATTTAATGTCCCTCTGCAGCTGTCCCCACAGTTTAATGTCCTCCTTCAGTTATCCCCATGGTTTAATGTCCCCCTCCGGTTGCCCCAATTTAATGTCCCCCACCAGCTAACCCTCCAGTTTAATGTCCCCTTTATTTGCCCCAATTTTAAAGCCCCCCTCCAGCTGCCCCAGTTTAATTTCCCCCACCAGCTAACTTTCCAATTTAATGTCACCCTCTAGTTGCCCCCAGTTTAAACTGGGGCAGCTGGAGTGGGACATTAAACTGTGGATGCACCAAGAGAGAGATTTTATATTGTGTGTTCAATTTGAGAAGAACATTATAATGTGGGGGCATATAATATTAAGGATATTGTGTGGGGAGCATAAAAAGAAATGGATCAAAATTGGGGGAGTCAATTTAGAAGTGGGTGGATCTAACTTTGCCGAGGCGTACAATACTGCATGAGAGCACCGGTAACAAGTTATATAATACCTAAGTTTAGGATGATAGCACCTGGAATATGCTGTTTAATAACTGAGACTAGCAGGATATCCAAGCTTTATAATACCCGAGATCAGAGGATACCAGATAAAGCACAAATGGTATCACCTGCAAAATATAGGACCTATACATGAATACGCAGGTTACTGTAGGAGTTATAATAGCTGAAACCAGGGAGCAAAACAGCTAAAACAGATTAGCTGAGAAAGTTAATCTCTGCAGAGTATACAAGGTCTGTAAAGGAATATTACACAGCTTACCTTGTATAGCAGATGACATGTTGCCTGGTAGAGCTGCCATGACTCATCTGGGATAAATACACTATGTGGTGCAAGATTTGGGAGCAGAGGCAGAAAGTCACACAGCTCAACTTCCCAAGATCCAGGAGTGGGAGAGGACACCTTAGAGCTTGTCCTAGTAGCAATAGGTAGGCTCTGCTGTAAGGCAAGATACACCATACTGTTCCAGGACGCTGCTGATAGAACATAGACAAAGGTTTTATATAAAATATAAAGGACTCAGAAGAGTCAACCCATTGCTCTTGTAATGAATCAGAAGAGATCGGCTGCTGACAGCAGAGCCTGTGTCTGCTCTAGCGCATCCTTTTCCCAGAAGATAGGCTGACCATTCTGTAACTACAAAGCCATCTAGGTTTGGACGCAGATAAAGAGAGATGCAATGGGACATCACCACTGTCGGAGGACGACCCCTCCCCGATACAAGATTTGAGCGCAGGCACCAAACCCCAGGGGAAACGCAGGGGAATGCAGGAGCGGCAGCAGCAAAAGAAGAGTGAAACATCTACTTAGTAGTGGCAGAAGAGAACAAACATATGTTTCTTGTCTCGGGGGGTATACTTCTTGCCCCCAAAATTGTAATTTTACAATTCTTAATGCTGAACAATGTTATCCAGGCCACATATAGAACCAGCCTATTCTACACTAAGGTCAAGGTTTGTGTCAATGAGGCATTTGGTCTTATTTGTCACGCTTTGTCATTCCAGAATATTGGGACGCCTGAGAATACTGATTCTGTAACACAAATTTCAAGATGTAACACACTTCCAAGATGGTTGTTTTATTGTTAAAACAGACCACAGCCCTGGATAACAACACGTGAAAACTTTTTACATACATGGAACTTTTTCTCCATGGAAAATTATGTTTGCAGGTTTCCTGAAATCACCATAGAAAGTACAATCCATACCAAAGTCAATTGCTCTGCAATTAATAAATTACAATACGAGTCCAAGATGTCAGGATAGGTAGAAGACACACTTGCTGAAGATCAGTCGAAAATGTTCATATTCTTCCAATGAGACTACGCGTGACCTGGCAAGGGCTCCAGATATGAATGATGGTTATGAATTTTGTCCAGGAGCAGTGAAGCCACAGGTTTAAATTCTACTTCCCAGCATTCCCTTTGGTAGTCCATTAAGTCTACATTCCCACAGCAATCAAGTACAATCTGTTCATCTTTAAGAAAAGTAAAAGAAGGTGTTTTTAGATAAAAATGAACATAACATTAACCCCTTCCTGCCACAGGCATTATTCAATCCGGGTTTCCAAAAAATGCACTTTTCTCATTTATAAACGTATTCAGGAAAGGAAACCCTGAAGTTCAAGCACTGGTGTGAACCCAGCCTTATGGGCTTTGTTTTTACGCTGTTCAATTTGTAGCCAAAATGACATGCCACCTGTGTCTGTATTGTCTATGGGTTAGCGCGATTCTGGAGTTACCAAATTTATATAGTTTTATTCACCATCTTCTGACACCCGTAATTTTTTTTATATTTCCATGTATGGGGATGCACAAAACGTCCTTTTGTCTGGGCCAGATGTACTTTTTAGTTATGCCATTTTAGGGAAAATCTGTTGTTTTGATGATTTATCACCCCTCTTTTATGGCAAGGGCAGCGTAAATATACCACTTGATACAACTTTTGCAACAATTGGTGTACAAAAGTCACAAATCCCAGGTTTGTAACTAGAGATGAGCAAACACTGTTCGGATCAGCCGATCCAAACAGCACGCTCCCATAGAAATGAATGGAAGCACCTGGCACGCAGACTTTGCCGGCTGCCGGCCGCTTAACCCCCCACGTGCCGGCCGCTTCCATTCATTTCTATGGGAGCGTGCTGTGAGCGTTGTGTTCGGAACGGCTGTTCCGAACAGTGTTCGCTCATCTCTATTTGTAACCTTTTTTATTCCATAAAAGTTGCATAGGGGCTCAAAAACAGCTCTTTAATAAAAAAGAAGAGGAACTAGACCTGTTTCTCAGTCATTGATAGAATATTTTAATACTGCTGTTTTATAATAACTACTATACCATGTATTCCCCTCATTGTCTTACCAAGAAAAGAGGACAAGAGGTCCAGAAGTTTGTTGGTCTCTTCGAATCCAAAGTACAGTTTTACATCTGTTGTAGTGTCCATGAAGTTCCAGAAAGCTTTGCATACTAATCCAGCCAGCTGCCAGTCTGAGCCTCCAAAGTCCCGCAAACACTCAACCAACCTGTGTTATAAAAACTTTGTTCATCTACTTTCAACTCAACATACAGATAAATACTTGCTGTTTCTGTATATCCCATGGAGGTGTGTAAAGCACCAGCATGGTTAAAGGGGTGTAGTATGGTCATTTAAAGTTATGCGCTATCCAATGGATACCCCCACTGATCATAAGCACAGGAGTCTTGTGTATATGAATGAAATGCCTGGTTAAGTAAGAATGGCCACTTCCATTTACATCCATTGAGAGGTCAATAAGTGATAATAAATGTTTCTAGTGGGAAAACCCTATAAGGGGTTATGGCAGCAATATAAATGGCAATACATAAACTGAAATGCATTTTAGTGTACCTTTATGAAGTATTGTTATTTAAAAAAAAATATTTCTCACAAAAGTATCAGAATTTGATGCTTTTTATAGCACTAACTTGGGTTCAAAATGTATAGGGTCTGTGTGTTTCATTCTAGTGAGGCTCTGTTAGATGTTGATCCCCAGTAGAATACAGTACAGCTTCTGCTGTATCCTCTGTGAAAGAAGCATGGATATCATTTAGGCTGTATGCAAGATCTGAGCAACATAATTTCTGTATGACTAACACGGCCTTAGTAGAATGATGCACACAGTAGAATAATGCACACGTGGCAGCACTGTAAGTGACCGTCTGCTCCACCCCAAGTGTGAGAAGGAGCGCTATCGCAAGTCCTTCCTTCCAACCACGACTAGGCTATATAATCTACATCAGTCCTAGCGAAGATCACTCCGCACAGAAAACTAATGATTATGACTATGAAGTCTTCCTTCTTTCTACTTCTGTTCCTTAGCTGCTATGGACTCCTTGTATATCTTCTCTTCTCTACATATGTGTGCCTACGTCTGTAATATATTACTGTGTATTATCCTGTATCTGTATTACTATGCTGCTGTAACATGCTGAAATTTCCCCACTATGAGACTATTAAAGGATTATCTTATCTTATACATTTTGTACACCAGGAAGTTCTGTTACAAACAGAAAATGTTAATATTTTGACAATAATTTTTTTTTACCAACAATACTTAATGCATATTCGGTTCACTTATTGCCATTTGTGTTAATGGTACAACCCCTTTAATCTTCACTTACAACCGGAAAATATCATTATATAACTGATTTACCCATACAGACAATATACATTATTCAGAAAGAATATTATAGTACCTAAATGCCTTTTTGAAATAAATACTTACTTTTCAACAGCCCCTTCTTTTTTCAATAAAATTTTCTTATTACTATCTGTAGCTAGATTGATCAATACCCCACATGCATAGAAGCAGACATCTTGTTGTCCAGAATCCAGTAAGGTCACAATGAATTTATATACTATGTAGAAACAAAAGGAAATAAATACAGAACATATTCATCATGTATTTTCAATTTGACACAAGTCCATTCAGCTCTTACTTTCTGCATCAATTATGTTAAAAATAGAATATATATATATATATATATATATATATATATATATATATATATATATATAACTCCATGGAAGTTACCAAAACAGCATAGCAGTAGTGTAGATACTACTATTAGTACTCTTTACAAGAAAGCAACCAAAATTGTATGTCTGTTGTGCTGACATCTATTGGTCAAAAAGAAAATGGCAACACACTTTTCTCAATACAGAAATCGGCAGAAACCCATTATAGACTATGGGGTCCACGGGAAACTGCTTTTGTAGCGGATAGAGTTTGTCTTTCGGGTCCCCATGCGGATCTGAAGGATTGAAACCAAGGGCTAGTGTGAACCTAGCCTAAAGTGGCCCTACCTTCATTTTCTCTACATCTTACACAGCCAGTATTCCCATATACAGTAATAAAGTATGTTACAAAATTTATTAATGACACAAATACTGCCAAAAGTCAAAAGTTCTCGGAAAGTATAGTTCACACGGAGCTTTTTGAAGGCGGATTTTAAAGCGGAATCCGCCTCAAAATCCGTCTGCTAAAATGGCAGCTAGTAGCGGAAAAAAGAAGTGACATTACTAGAGATGAGCGAACAGTGTTCTATCGAACACATGTTCGATCGGATATCAGGGTGTTCGCCATGTTCGAATCGAATCGAACACCACGTGGTAAAGTGCGCCAAAATTCGATTCCCCTCCCACCTTCCCTGGCGCCTTTTTTGCACCAATAACAGCGCAGGGGAGGTGGGACAGGAACTACGACACTGGGGGCATTGAAAAAAATTGGAAAAAGTCATTGGCTGCCGAAATCAGGTGACCTCCATTTTAGACGAATAGTGGATTTCAAATCCGGGTCATATGAGAATGTGAACTTTGTGACTATGAGACAGGGATAGCTGTACAGGCAGGGATAGCTAGGGATAACCTTTATTTAGGGGGGAATGTTATTAAAAATAACTTTTTGGGGCTCTATCGGGTGTGTAATTGTGATTTTTGTGAGATAAACTTTTTCCCATAGGGATGCATTGGCCAGCGCTGATTGGCCGAATTCCGTACTCTGGCCAATCAGTGCTGGCCAATGCATTCTATTAGCTTGATGAAGCAGAGTGTGCACAAGGGTTCAAGCGCACCCTCGGCTCTGATGTAGCAGAGCCGAGGCTGCACAAGGGTTCAAGCGCACCCTCGGCTCTGATGTAGGAGAGCCGAGGGTGCACTTGAACCCTTGTGCACCCTCAGCTCTGCTACATCAGAGCCGAGGGTGCGCTTGAACCCTTGTGCACACTCTGCTTCATCAAGCTAATAGAATGCATTGGCCAGCGCTGATTGGCCAGAGTACGGAATTCGGCCAATCAGCGCTGGCCAATGCATCCCTATGGGAAAAAGTTTATCTCACAAAAATCACAATTACACACATTCAGCTCTACTTCATCGGGCTAATAGAATGCATTGGCCAGCGCTGATTGGCCAGAGTACGGAACTCGACCAATCAGCGCTGGCTCTGCTGGAGGAGGCGGAGTCTAAGATCGCTCCACACCAGTCTCCATTCAGGTCCGACCTTAGACTCCGCCTCCTCCGGCAGAGCCAGCGCTGATTGGCCGAAGGCTGGCCAATGCATTCCTATGCGAATTCAGAGACTTAGCAGTGCTGAGTCAGTTTTGCTCAACTACACATCTGATGCACACTCGGCACTGCTACATCAGATGTAGCAATCTGATGTAGCAGAGCCGAGGGTGCACTAGAACCCCTGTGCAAACTCAGTTCACGCTAATAGAATGCATTGGCCAGCGCTGATTGGCCAATGCATTCTATTAGCCCGATGAAGTAGAGCTGAATGTGTGTGCTAAGCACACACATTCAGCACTGCTTCATCACGCCAATACAATGCATTAGCCAGTGCTGATTGGCCAGAGTACGGAATTCGGCCAATCAGCGCTGGCTCTGCTGGAGGAGGCGGAGTCTAAGGTCGGACCTGAATGGAGACTGGTGTGGAGCGATCTTAGACTCCGCCTCCTCCAGCAGAGCCAGCGCTGATTGGTCGAGTTCCGTACTCTGGCCAATCAGCGCTGGCCAATGCATTCTATTAGCCCGATGAAGTAGAGCTGAATGTGTGTGCTTAGCACACACATTCAGCTCTACTTCATCAGGCTAATAGAATACATTGGCCAATCAGCGCTGGCCAATGCATTCTATTAGCTTGATGAAGCAGAGTGTGCACAAGGGTTCAAGCGCACCCTCGGCTCTGATGTAGCAGAGCCGAGGCTGCACAAGGGTTCAAGTGCACCCTCGGCTCTCCTACATCAGAGCCGAGGGTGCGCTTGAACCCTTGTGCAGCCTCGGCTCTGCTACATCAGAGCCGAGGGTGCGCTTGAACCCTTGTGCACACTCTGCTTCATCAAGCTAATAGAATGCATTGGCCAGCACTGATTGGCCAGAGTACGGAATTCGGCCAATCAGCGCTGGCCAATGCATTCTATTAGCCCGATGAAGTAGAGCTGAATGTGTGTGCTAAGCACACACATTCAGCACTGCTTCATCACGCCAATACAATGCATTAGCCAGTGCTGATTGGCCAGAGTACGGAATTCGGCCAATCAGCGCTGGCTCTGCTGGAGGAGGCGGAGTCTAAGATCGCTCCACACCAGTCTCCATTCAGGTCCGACCTTAGACTCCGCCTCCTCCAGCAGAGCCAGCGCTGATTGGCCGAATTCCGTACTCTGGCCAATCAGCACTGGCTAATGCATTGTATTGGCTTGATGAAGCAGTGCTGAATGTGTGTGCTTAGCACACACATTCAGCTCTACTTCATCGGGCTAATAGAATGCATTGGCCAATCAGCGCTGGCCAATGCATTCTATTAGCGTGAACTGAGTTTGCACAGGGGTTCTAGTGCACCCTCGGCTCTGCTACATCAGATTGCTACATCTGATGTAGCAGTGCCGAGTGTGCATCAGATGTGTAGTTGAGCAAAACTGACTCAGCACTGCTAAGTCTGCATTCGCATAGGAATGCATTGGCCAGCCTTCGGCCAATCAGCGCTGGCTCTGCCGGAGGAGGCGGAGTCTAAGGTCGGACCTGAATGGAGACTGGTGTGGAGCGATCTTAGACTCCGCCTCCTCCAGCAGAGCCAGCGCTGATTGGCCGAATTCCGTACTCTGGCCAATCAGCACTGGCTAATGCATTGTATTGGCTTGATGAAGCAGTGCTGAATGTGTGTGCTTAGCACACACATTCAGCTCTACTTCATCGGGCTAATAGAATGCATTGGCCAGCGCTGATTGGCCGAATTCCGTACTCTGGCCAATCAGCACTGGCTAATGCATTGTATTGGCTTGATGAAGCAGTGCTGAATGTGTGTGCTTAGCACACACATTCAGCTCTACTTCATCGGGCTAATAGAATGCATTGGCCAGCGCTGATTGGCCGAATTCCGTACTCTGGCCAATCAGCACTGGCTAATGCATTGTATTGGCTTGATGAAGCAGTGCTGAATGTGTGTGCTTAGCACACACATTCAGCTCTACTTCATCGGGCTAATAGAATGCATTGGCCAATCAGCGCTGGCCAATGCATTCTATTAGCGTGAACTGAGTTTGCACAGGGGTTCTAGTGCACCCTCGGCTCTGCTACATCAGATTGCTACATCTGATGTAGCAGTGCCGAGTGTGCATCAGATGTGTAGTTGAGCAAAACTGACTCAGCACTGCTAAGTCTGCATTCGCATAGGAATGCATTGGCCAGCCTTCGGCCAATCAGCGCTGGCTCTGCCGGAGGAGGCGGAGTCTAAGGTCGGACCTGAATGGAGACTGGTGTGGAGCTATCTTAGACTCCGCCTCCTCCAGCAGAGCCAGCGCTGATTGGTCGAGTTCCGTACTCTGGCCAATCAGCACTGGCTAATGCATTGTATTGGCTTGATGAAGCAGTGCTGAATGTGTGTGCTTAGCACACACATTCAGCTCTACTTCATCGGGCTAATAGAATGCATTGGCCAATCAGCGCTGGCCAATGCATTCTATTAGCGTGAACTGAGTTTGCACAGGGGTTCTAGTGCACCCTCGGCTCTGCTACATCAGATTGCTACATCTGATGTAGCAGTGCCGAGTGTGCATCAGATGTGTAGTTGAGCAAAACTGACTCAGCACTGCTAAGTCTGCATTCGCATAGGAATGCATTGGCCAGCCTTCGGCCAATCAGCGCTGGCTCTGCCGGAGGAGGCGGAGTCTAAGGTCGGACCTGAATGGAGACTGGTGTGGAGCGATCTTAGACTCCGCCTCCTCCAGCAGAGCCAGCGCTGATTGGCCGAATTCCGTACTCTGGCCAATCAGCACTGGCTAATGCATTGTATTGGCTTGATGAAGCAGTGCTGAATGTGTGTGCTTAGCACACACATTCAGCTCTACTTCATCGGGCTAATAGAATGCATTGGCCAATCAGCGCTGGCCAATGCATTCTATTAGCGTGAACTGAGTTTGCACAGGGGTTCTAGTGCACCCTCGGCTCTGCTACATCAGATTGCTACATCTGATGTAGCAGTGCCGAGTGTGCATCAGATGTGTAGTTGAGCAAAACTGACTCAGCACTGCTAAGTCTGCATTCGCATAGGAATGCATTGGCCAGCCTTCGGCCAATCAGCGCTGGCTCTGCCGGAGGAGGCGGAGTCTAAGGTCGGACCTGAATGGAGACTGGTGTGGAGCTATCTTAGACTCCGCCTCCTCCAGCAGAGCCAGCGCTGATTGGTCGAGTTCCGTACTCTGGCCAATCAGCACTGGCCAATGCATTTCTATGGGGAAAAGTTAGCTTGCGAAAATCGCAAACTGACAGGGATTTCCATGAAATAAAGTGACTTTTATGCCCCCAGACATGCTTCCCCTGCTGTCCCAGTGTCATTCCAGGGTGTTGGTATCATTTCCTGGGGTGTCATAGTGGACTTGGTGACCCTCCAGACACGAATTTGGGTTTCCCCCTTAACGAGTTTATGTTCCCCATAGACTATAATGGGGTTCGAAACCCATTCGAACACTCGAACAGTGAGCGGCTGTTCGAATCGAATTTCGAACCTCGAACATTTTAGTGTTCGCTCATCTCTAGACATTACCTATCTTGTGGCGGATTCTGGCATCCGTGGCTTCATACTCACTTCTGTTTATGCCCATTCATTCAGGCCTAAACAGGAGCAGGATGCTGCAACAGAAGGCCGATGCTGTATCAGCATCCCGTCGTCGCTAGCTGCGCGGAAAGTTCACAAGGCGGAAAAGGTTTCTGCCACTTTTTCCACTGTGTGAACATACCCTAAAACCTCTTGCACACAAAAAGTCATGTGCAGGAGGCTGTATAGTCCATACTGTTCTGAACTTTGTGCGCTGCCATATCATATCCACTGGGTGTTGTATGTAGGAGATACTTTCTGTTACAAGTAAAGCTCACTTGAATAGCTAGTGTAACTCTTAAATTCTCTGTGTATAGATGACATTTTCTCTAAAAGAAGGATCATATACAGTAATAATTATGTAGACATAACACTGCTGCTCACCATTTTGTTCCAAAATGAAATCCTGCACGTCCTGGTATTGAGACAGATTGCCATATACTCGAGTAGCTTCAAGTATTCCTTCCATGTTGTTAGACAGCATTAATGGCAATAGCACTGTTAAAAACATAGAGGTGTTTGAATATATGTTCTTATCTCAACAAGGATTATGCTAAAGCATATGATAAAACAATAAAGCATATGACAATCAGGAGAAAAACAGTCATGGAAATTTTGGATAATGTTTGTGTCCTGCAAAGTGTTATAAGAACTACTTCTCCAATTATGAATGCACAAGAATTGTCTGTCCTTTAGTCCAGTGCTTCTGGAATTCTGGATCACAGTTTGGTGAACCACAGATCTGCGGTGAAATACATCACTACTTGATCCCTGTGTTAGCTGACACAAAGCATCGGCATGGTGCAGCGACCAAGTGCTTTACTGAGATGTCACTGCCACCCCCTGTCAGGCAGCAATACAGTCTCCTCTTTTGCACGTTTTAGGATGGAGTAGGAAGAAACAAGCATGTATAGTGTATACTGTATGTATAGTACTGTATATACTATATTATACATACAGTATTACAGTATTATGATTGTATTTTGAGGAGGCCCTAATGGAAGCATTATATTGTGAGGAGCCACTTGCGTAAGTATTTTTGCAGCATACTGCACAGTATTGTCCAGATGTCTTTGACCTGTAGATAGGGATGTGGCTTGTAAACTGAGGAGTGGGGCATTAGAAAAATTTTGATGGATTAAATTTTTCTCCATGGAGACAGTTTCTAAAATGTAGCAAGTAGGCCTATATTTGTAACTGTACTGTATTTTGTATTGCATTATCATATGTGTTTGGTGGCATTGGAGAACTTGTAAAAATTGCATTACACGTTTTTAGCAATATAGTTCATTGATGTTGTGCTTGCTTTAATGTTGTATGGTACTTAGCAGGTACATTTAGTTAATCTGAATATTCTGACCTCAGCGTCCACCATGGGTGAGGCCATGGATTACCTGGTGATGCCAGAATTTGAGAATCCCTGCATTCAAGTGTTTCAGAAACACCACTACTGTACTACTGAACTGCACAATAATGTGACTATATTAAATGATTGTGCAATGGGATAGGGAATAACTGGCGCAACAAGGATAGCACTGGGATGATGTTTAGGAAAGGCAAGTTAAAAGTTAAGGCACCCTGCTAATAATTCTGGGAAAATAATATGTAAATAAGTCCTCCATTTCCCACCCACACCTTTGATCTGTCATCTAACCAGCCTGCACCCCGCTTAGAACTGATAAGGGTCAATAACCTCGAGATGGTGGATTGGGTCTACTTTTGAATGCGATATTCCAGCTTAAACTGTATGCCCAGATCATGCCATTAGATTTATCGAACACCAAGCACTGATCTATAAAGAGTTACTTTTTAAAAAAGTGGTGCTAGAGCAAGTTTATTATGCAAAATTTGTAAAATGTTAAACAGCTACATAAAAAATACATATCTGAGATTGTCTTAATTGTACCAACCCAAAGTATAAAGGTAACATGTTATGTTGTATACTGAAAGACATGAATTTTAGAATCGAATAAACAATCGCTGTAATTACCGTTTTCTTAAAGATAAATCCCCATTAAAACAGTAAGAAAAGTTAAATCAACAAATTTTAAGTATTCCAAAATAAAGGAAATAAAAATACAGCTCATCCCACAAAAAACAAGCCCAAGATTGAAAAAAATACAGAAACAAACTTACAATTAGAAAGCTCCATTCTTCTTTTGGTAATTACAGAGCTGTCACCATGATAGTAAGATAGATTGCTGAATGCTGCCAGGGTATTGATCACTAGTTCATCACATTGCTCAATGGTCTTGTATTCTGTATCAAAGGTACATTAAAACCACTGCAAATTATTAAATAATTCCAAAATTGCAAAGTCAAAAAAAAAGGAGGGGGGTGTAAAAAAAATGGAGAATTTAACACATTTCAGAGAAACTACCACAGAATTATATTCTGTAATATCTATGATATAGGTGAAAAGAATATTATGTGATATTTCATTAGGCTTCAATACTGGGATACAGATATTGTTGCATAAAAAGGATCAAGAAGATTCATGTAACTGCCCACTGAACTTCTGAGGCCAGAAATGTCAGGAATTGTAGTTGTTCATTATTTTGATTAGTCTTTGATGAAATGATATATCAATCTGCTCAACTTCTTAGATTCTATAACATGCTGCCTACTAAACGCACAGAAATATAATAAAATCTGACAACTCTTCATCAATTAATCTTCTCCTTTTCCTTGATTCTGTTTTGTCTACTATTACTTATAACTGAGAAATACATAAATAAATCTTCTGTGTGTCCCAGGAGTTCCGCCATGGCTCCCCTACTCTTCACAGTCATGTGACAAGCTGCAATGCAAGCGGCAGCAACAGGAGTCTCCCTGCTGTGCCCTACCTGCAGTAGGACACAAGGATTGTTAAGCCTCTGAGTATTTCTTTGTCTGAAGACTGAGCAGATCAGCAGAAAAAGAACACCTTTGTTGTCTGCACACTGTTTGTGTCAAGTTCATGCAGAAAGTGCTGCAGATGGCCAAACACTGCAGGTACCTATAATGCTCATGCATACAAGCCTGATGAAGGGACCTTTTTAATAGTCCCGAAAGCTCGCAATAGGTCATCATTTTTAGTTAGCCATTAAAAAAGGGATCAACCACTGAAGACTCCTCAAAAAAAAAAAATTTTATGTTCTTTTATCTGTCATTTCTGGGTTTAGTATTCCTTTTAGTGGCCATGCAAACCATGTTGGGCTGCATTCACATTTGCACTGGACACTCAGATCTGACACTGCATGCGATGTCCCATTATAAAAAGAAATCACAGAGCTGATATAAACAGAGGCAATAACTATATCTATTCAACATTCCCACACAGGACGTCTATTTTAGAAGGTGAAATATGAAAACATGAGCAAAAATAAGAAACATCTATTCCACAGTTTTGTTTATTTGCATTAAACAGAAAATAGCACTTACCTAGAATCTGCATTAAACATAACACACAACTCTGGTCAGCTGCCAAGTGTTCGCCAACTTTTGGATGGACGGACAGGTTAGCCAGAAGACTTACTATTTTTATTAAGATATCTTCTACTTCATTGGGCTGTTTTTCGCCCTTAGGTTTTTCTTTTGCAGAAGACATAGAACTTTGTGTCTTTTTATCAAGGTCACAGTAAGTGTGCAATAAATGTAGAAGAGTCTTAATGCTTCCTTCCAGTTCATAAAATTGTTTACGAGCCATATCACTCTTAGCTGTTAGGTTCCCAAGTGTGAAAACTATGCGCACAAGAAGATCCTAGAGAGAATTCAGATTTACAAATATGTCATTGACTAGTTACAATAATAGCCATCAATATCTGATCGGGAGCATTCAACACCCATCACTTCCAGTGGTAAACTATTCTCAGCTACTGCTTGGTACTAAAATTATACTCTGAATGGAGCTGGAAGTAGGTAACGTAGGTACAGCTCAGCTCACATTCACTTGAATCTTCTGGCTCTTTCCACTGTCTAGTTCCAAGGCTCAGGGGCAGCAAATGAGAATAAATGACAGTCGGGAGTGCGTAGTGTCAGATACACAAGAACAAATATAAAATGCCCTGAAAACCTTTTAATACAAACAATAAAATCAAAATATATGCATAGGATTAAACCACTAACATTAGAGGGTTGTCCATATTTTTCCAAAAAACACATTAGGTCATCATGGCCTGTGTCTGGTATTCCAGCTCAATGCTATTCAAGTATATGAATAATATAATATAATATAATATAATATAATATAATATAATATAATATGCATTAGCTGACACTGGCCAGGGGTAAAGGGCTGTCCAAATTTTTCCTAAAAACAGTTCCATTTTAGAACATCATGTGCCTGAGCCTGGTATTGCAGTTGAATGCTATTCAAGTATATGAATAATATAATATACTATAATATAAGAAGCATAAGCTGACATTGGCCAGGGGCACAGGAAAATAAAACACTTTTCTATAACTGCACAATCCCCTAACAAGGACAAAAATAAAGACAAACAATTACAATAAGATTCAAGGAGTCAGCTTAGACATGTAAGATGTACAAGTCATAGACAAGAGGGCTATAAATGTAATACTTTCAGAAAATGACATCTATAATACCGAAAACTGCATAAGCTGATAAAAACTCTTCAGTTGTATTGAATAGAATCTCTGCAGTCACTAAACAGACAAATTCCTGTTCACATCCAATTGGAATCCCTGTCCATGTGCCAGAGCAGAGAACCGCTTTATTGGATCAACTACCGTATTTTTCGGACTATAAGACGCACTTTTTTTCCCCAAAATTTGGGGGGGAAAGAAGGGTGCGTCTTATAGTCCGAATGTGGCGCCTCCGCGCCATTACAGCGGCATCCGCTGTAATAGAGAGGCGGATGCCGGCAAGGGATAGATGCAGGTGCCGGGGCCTGAGACATCGCTGCGCTCCTCTGCCCTGCATGAAGCCAGCAACGCCAGGGGGGATGCTATTCTGCTCCTCCGTCCCCCCGCCGCTGGCTTCATGCAGGACAGAGGAGCGCAGCGATGTCTATCCCTGTGCCGGCGTCTATGCCTTGCTGGCATCCGCCTCTCTAGTACAGCGGATGCCGGGTCAGTATCGGTGGCCCCTTCTCCCCCGGGGCCGGTCCCCACCGGCCCCATACCTGTGAAGTTGCAGGCCGGCTCCTGCGCGGCGATATCGCAAGAGCCGACCTGTTCTGGTGACAGCAGGGAGTCTAATGAGGCTCCCAGGCCTGTCACTGCTGTATTAGTATTGCGGCTGGGTCTTTGACCAGCCGTAATACTAATAGACAGAATGTCCCATAGACGGCAATACAGTTGTATTGCCGTCTATGGGACTTGCAATCAAGTGACCGCAGGTTCAAGTCCCCGGGGGAGAATAAAATAGTAAAAAAAAAAAAAAAAAAAAAAAGCTTAAAAAATATATAATTAAAATATGAAATAAATAAAAGTTCTAAATCACCTCCTGTCCCTAGAATATATATATAAAAGTAGAAAATCATATATCATAAACCACCGGGGTTTTTTTTCAATACAAGGTGATCTAAGCAATAGATATTCCCCAAAATGGTATAACTAAAAAGTACTTCTGGCCCCGCAAAAAAAACACTCTATGCATCCCCGTACAGCTGCAGGGTCACCTGTCAATGTGGCCTTGCAGCTGTTGCAAAACTACAACTCCCATATATTAAATATTTTACCATTTTTTGCTTCAAATTTTTTTTCCCCTATTTTCCTCCCAAAAAAACCCTAGGTGCGTCTTATAGTCCAAAAAATACGGTACTGCTCTGGAAGACCAATGCATGGACGGCTATTGGTTTAAGTGACTGACATGTAATGCTACATTTTGCTGTATTTTATTTAGTACTAAAAGCAAATCAGGTCACAATATGTGTAAGAAACAAGACTAAGTACAAAGACTAAGTGATGCAACTGTGTACTTTGTTTATACACTACTCCAGTAAGAAAATGCAAATGCACTGTATTCTTGGATTCCTACTGTAAACCATAAATAAGTAACATATTCTATCGACCACAAGTGTCAATGTTTCCAAGAAAAAGTTGCACGAAAGAGTGAAATGTCAGAAGAAGCCTTCCAAGTATTTTAACCCACTAAAGGGATTCTATCATTAGAAAGCCTTTTTACAATAAATAAACATAGGAATAGCCTTAAGAAAGGCTATTCTTCTCTTACCATTATGTAAATGAGTTTTCTCTCAGCAATGCGTCCCTAGTGCTGCTTGAAAACTCTCCAGCTATGACCTCCGTCTTCTCCGCCTCTCCCGTTCGGCCACAAGAAAATGGCCGACGGGCATGCGCAGTCGGCACTTTTGGACCCAGAGAAGAGGAGTGCGAGAAAAGAAGGCGGAGGCGGTGAAGAAGACAAAGGACGTCACTGGAGAGCTTTCAAGCAGCACTGGGTGTTCCGCCCCTAGTAAAAAAGGTTTCTATTGATAGAATCCCTTTAGATAATTTTAAGAGTTTTAATACTCATGTTTTTGTAGGCTGCCATCTTTTTGTAATAAATCTTCATCAGTTGCTGTTTGCCATTATTTTATTATATTACATTTTATTTAACACTTTGATATTATAGCTCTATAGCTGGATGAAGTGAAGATCATATCCCCCTCAATGAACAAGTGCAGAATGTGTTCCTAACCATAAAAGGGATGTCCAACTAATTTTTCTTTTCCAGAATCACATTATTTAATACTGCTTTTGAGGGAACCTTAAACATAACAAACCAGTACTCACCTGTCCTCAGGCCTCCGTTTCTAGCACTGGCAGCTCCGTTCATCTGCATACAGATCCTGGGCTGTTTGAGCCAGGTGACTGCTGCAACCAATCATATTCCTCAGTGGTGATCTTTTCACTTTGCAGTAACGTGCGATTTGCGAAGAGGTCACTGCTAGGCCTGTGATCATCTGCAGCAGCCCCCTCACACAACGATAACATCAGTCAGGGGACATATACTTCATTTATGTCAAGTGATGTTTATGTCCTAGAGGAATAGGAATTTCAATTGACCTCAATAGCCTAAATAACATATGAATGTCTAATATGTGCATTAGCAGTTTAGATCTTAATTTGTGTATTTTCTCTACATAAGCATGTGCATACATGGGGGTCCATACTTCTGTGTCTTGAACCACAGTCTGGATAAAGCAGCTGGTTGGAAATGTACACCAATGCTCCATTCATTGTATTGTGACCACTGGAGATAGTAAAACACTGTACTTCAGTCATCTCCAGTGGTCCCTTTGAAAAAAAAACAAAAAAAAAACTAAAGAGGCAGCGCACATTTGCTCCCCCTCACTCTATTTAAACCAGAGTGCTAAACACATCTATTCTTATGATCAGTAGGGTCCCAGCAGATGGAAATGCCACCAACTGGCAAGCCAATGCACTTGTTTTTAACTTCCTGTGACCATATGTCTCCTGAAGAGTCCAGTACAGAGTTTAGTTGTAAGCCAACTTGATACACGGTATATTCCATCAAGAATTCTATACATCGACCATTTCTATTGTCCCTGTGTTGTGACACCATTGTGTTATTTATTACTGTATTATGATATCACAGTATACCTTACATTGCTGTGTTAAATAATTCTGTATTATAACTGTGTGCATTATTATTGTATTACCATATTGTCTCATTCATGTCATATGATATCACCGTGGTCCACTGCAATTATCTTTGACACCACGATTCTACCTGTTCTGCGATATCACACCATTCCTATGTTGCCACTGTATTTATAATGCAATCTCAAAACCATCAGAACTTTGAACTTAGCTTTGAGCAGAAATAGAAATAAATATTCTCTACATAAATATCAAAATTTCATTTTGTTTCTGTTGAGAAATGTTAACAAAAAAGTAAAAAGTTTTTGTTGTTGTAAAGAATGAAAGCGTAACGCATAGAAGAGAGCGGTGCATTGCTCACTATTCAGCTGTTTGTGCCCCTGCTGTTATGTATAATGTTTCTGTCTGCTATACCATGCATGATTAAGAAAGAAAAAAAACCTCCAAATGTAGAAGTGAAATTCATGAACACCCACTGCCTGCCTAAATGTCAACAGCTGCCTGTGTATCTCACCACCACTGACATACATGATTCAAGGCTTTTTTGCAGGAGAAATGGCGTAAAAATGTTTATTACGATCATTACAGATGCAGGAATCTTGGTAGGAGAAGTTAAAACTTGCTCGGACAAAGTGGATTAATAGACTACTGGCCAGTCTGACCTTCAATGGTATGGCAATAAACCAGGCTAGCGCTGCCTGAATAGTAATCCACACTGCCAGCTAAGCTCAGATTTCTAGGAAATGTTTGTGTCTGTCTACTGTGCTAAAGAAAAATGGCCTTTCCCGGAGGAATATTTCATCTTGCTTGTATTAAATACTGGCAGACACATTTTTTTCCATGCTTTCCTTAATGCTGTTGTTGTTGGGACGCTCAGTGGCTGGGTGTGGAATCCTAGTGGGAATTAGTAACTAACCAAGTGAAGACTTTAGTGGAGCTGTAAACAGATTTTCTGATGTACTATAAAGAGTCTGTATTTAATATAAAGGTACATTGTAAGTATAAGGAATAACATCACGGTGTCCATACAATTCTTAGAATAACAAGCTATATGGAACATGTGCTAAGGTATGACAGCCTACATGATGTCACGCCTCTGGGAATACAACTGCAATGCCTCCACTGCTAAATCTTTCTCTTGTTGGAAACAGGAGCCCCAAGTGGTGCTATATAGCTATTGCACGTACAGTGCAATGCTCCCATAGATTAAATGCTTTTAGGCATGAGATACAGTGTTACGTGTATTTTTCTGCTGTATTCCTACTTAGTTGATCATAAAAAAACACAAAAAACACTCCATGACTCCATATGAAATTAGAGGCATATGGTTATATTGTGAAGACGCCCTCAAGTACTACAATGTACATCTATATGAGTGGACAGTAGAGAGATTTTCCAATTATCTCTTTACTTAGGCCTATAGCAGTGACAGAGGGCATCCTCTATATCTTAAGGATAAAAGGTTTTACCATAGTCATAGGCTTCCTTACAGTAAGAGAAGTAAGATTACGGAACTCACACTCAGCATCTTGAGTAGCTGATAAATTGTACAAGTTAAAAGGAGCCCTGGATGGCTTTGTTCCGGCTAAGGCCCCACATAGCAAGCCGCAGCAAAAAAACTCTGTAGGAAAAATGGTGGCGGCAATGGTTTTGGAATTTGCAGCGTGTTCGTTCCGCGTATTCTTTTGCAATGTGTGGATGGGATTCATTTACACTACATAGGGCCCCGGCCTTAGAGTACTAAAACGTATTAGAACTAGAATTATTGGAGTAGAAGTCCTCTGATGGGGCACCTGGCATTTGCTCCATTGATTTCTTTTGGGGTTTTTTTTTTTTGCCTTCCTCTGGATTAATTTAGTAAATTTGTAGGTTGGACTAAATGGACTTGCATTCTTATCTAGCTTTATCAACTATCTTACAAAAATGGAAGCCATATTATAGGCCTGTATAAAATAAAGTCATGACAGTGGTTTGTGCATAACTAGGGGAATTTATTATGACTGATGTTTTATACCAGTAATTCTCTACCTGTAGTATGCGCCATCGCTAAGCACTACTGATGTATATTACATGCTGCACCGCATGCAGGTCCCCCCTGCCCAGGATGGATGCCTGTGAATTACTGTGGGTGCAATGATTACTTTAGAAGCGCAAGGAACACGTCTATCAGTACTGATGGAGAAGCTTATTGCAGTTAGTGGCACCCAGGAGAGAGTCATGAGCTGCATTCACGACTCACCACACTGCCCCTACCTTGTTCTCCACTGCGGGCTCCAAGTACTGACATCACAGCAGGCCCAGAGGAGAGAGGAAACATAGAGCAGAGTGTGAATGAAGAATGCAGCTACCACTTATAGGCATAGATTCGTGTCAAAGTATGGCTTGAAATATATTACATTTGTTAAATTGAGGGAGGCCCCTACCTCTCTTGCTATACATTGCCCATTTTTTCATTGGTTTTAAAAAGTAGAGAGAAAATACAAAATGTCACAATTTGTTGTTGAGTGACAAACGTTTTGATGTATTACAACCGTAAACTATTGAAGAGCTCTTAATATACTCTCCCAATTAAAACTGTAGGCAAATGCTACATAAGCAATGCCCTCATTTACGTGTTAGAGTATTTGATTCACAAAATAAAAATCAATTTAAGGCTAAGACCCCACATAGCAGGCCGCAACAAAAAATCACTGCGGGAAAAACAATGGTGGCAACGCATTTTCCTTTTTAGCTTCTACTTCTATTATACCTAAAGGGAAACCACCATTGTGTTTCCATAGGTATAATTGACATGCTGCGATTTCCACAATGTGTGGATGGGATTCGCTAGTGACTGTAAAATGCGTAGTTTTTGCCGCGGTGTTTCCACTATGCTCGAACCGCAACATTTACGCCACATGGGGTCCCAGCCTAAAGCAAACTAAACCATGTAAAAGCTCATATTTCCCATCATGAACCTATTTTGCTATGTTTCAGATATGGTTAACATTGGTATCTATGTAAATCTAGTGACTGCTTGTTTTGCTTATGTGGAGGAAGTGAAATTCTCTCAGAAACAAAGCAGATTGCTGACACAAATTATTGACACAGCTATAGCACATTTAGGACAGCAAAAGAAACAACAAGCACTTTTTGCAACTTATATAGTACTAAGCAAATGCTAGAGAAAATACCCGATGTTGCCTGAATATTAAAGGGGTTGTCCCACGTCGCATACTTACCCGTCTTCGTTTCTGAGAAATCTTCTGTCTTCCGGCTTTGTCTCGTCATTGGTGGGTGGGGTCACATATGCAAAGCCAAGTGGCGAGATGCCGCCGGCCCTGCGTGCGCGCTCATAGACCGTCTAGCCTTCACAATGCAAATACAGACCCGACAGGGTGCCGGGTCTGCATTGTGAAGGCTAGACTGGTGTATGAGTGCGCACGCAGGGCCGGCGGCATCTCGCCGCTTGGCTTTGCATATATGACCCCGGAGCGGAGCGGAATAGCAGCATCGCTTCTGCCGCTGCTTGCTTCATGCAGGGCAGAAGCATAGCGATGTTGCTGGCTTCACCCGGCGTAGTCCCCAGCATCCGCCTCTCTATTACAGCGGATGCTGGGGAGTGTTAGACGCCGGCACAAGTGAAGCCAGTAACATCTCTATGCTTCTGCCCTGCGTGAAGCAAGCAGAAGCGATGCTGTTATTCCGCTCCTCCGGCGGAGCATAGAAGCAGAAGCATAGAGATGTTGCTGGCTTCACCTGTGCCGGTGTCTAACAGTGTATTGGCGGCCCCTTCCCCCAAAGGGTAAACTACCCCCCCCCTCCAGGCTCGCTCCCGTGCACTTAGCCCCTCCTCCCTCCCCCTGAGAGTAGGCTGATACATCACTTGACTCAGGAGCAGCTAGGTCAGGGCTGTGGCCACAAAAAAATTAATAAAGTAATATAGTGAACAAACAAAGGAGTTCTGCTGAAGCATTGTATTTAGGAAAAGTCTTACATTCACATTTACAAGCATTATAGATAGGATCCTTGTGACGGGACAACCCCTTTAATTGCGGGTCTAAAAGATCCCACCAAAGTCAGGAAGATCATCTGACAGCTGCCGCCTATCTTGAAGAATTACCCCACATTTACATGACAGAGGTTCACCTGGCGGATTCACAAGATTGAACAATATGTCGGTAGAGGGGGACTCCAGGCATTATAGTTATCTATGCTGCTAGGACTCCCTGACTCGCAGCTATATACTATCCCGTACAATATTCAGTATGGAACACTATGTAGCTGAGAGGCAAGGACTCCTAGCAGCATAGATAACTATTATATGCTAGGAGTCCTTCCCCCGGCATACTGTTTGGGCCAGTAAATCACAAGGACATGGAGTCGAGGGGTAAAACTTGTTCTTTGAATGCGACCTTATGCCCAAAAGGCAAATCAAGCAATATGGGATAATTTATCATTTAGAGTAGTGGTAAATTTATTATTTAGAGTGGTAGAAAAATAAAGGGAGGCAGTTGCCCATAGCAACAATCAAGCTGTAAGCTGTCACTTGTCCAGGACCCTTTTGAAAATGAAAGAACAATTTTCATTGGTTGGCACTTGGAACTGGTCCACTGCACCTTCCCATGTAGCATTATACAGTATAGTAAAGTGCAATAGCGAGGGTCCCCAGCCACTTGAGCCCATTGTTTCACAACCCTATGTTCCCACCTGACTGCTACTCTCGGCGTTTCCTGTGTCGGTCTGATCAAGACGATGTAAGACTGTGTAGTGTCTTAGGTTCGTGCTCCCTCCCCTCCTTAGACCAGCTGCGTGTTTCCAGTCCAGGGCTTCACCATGTCCTGGATGGAACATCAGTAGCTGCTTTGTTTCATCCATAAGTTCTCTTCACTGCCGGTCTCATCCTCTTATCCAACAGCACTGGAAAAGGGATTGCTTCAGTCTGGCATTCCTACGCGTGTAGTTTCCTTCATTTACAATGTCTTCCTGAGTGATGCGACGTCGAGAGCCCCCTTATATACTGTGACCTGTGGACTTTGATCTGCCTGTACTGACTGGTCTAGAATTTTCTTGTTTGCCTTTGTCATTTAATGATCAAGAAAAGAATTTTAAAATCCTGACCCAGTGGTATCATTGTCCAGATCACCTTCAGATGCCTATGTGTCTGATCAGTGTTGACGCTGTGGTGCAGAAAGGGGCCTTCCTTCTTCATATCTGGTGGGACTGCGTGGGGATCAGACCATTCACTTGAATGGGTTTGCAAAGTGTCCGCCCGTGAGTGTCTTCTGGTCTCCCTGGCGAAACCGTTTTTTTTTTTAACCAGACACAAAGTTGGACATGCAGGACTTTGTGTCTGGTTAAAAAAAACTGACCGCCGGATTTCTGTTTCCTGTCGGCAGAAGACAGAAACCCACAAAGCTGAAACCGGGCACAGATAGGAACCCGCCTTTAATGTGTTAGTGTGCATAATAACCAGGTATTATACATAATAACCAATAAAGGTGGTTAATGTAATGATATGTATTCAATTTATTATTTTAACCGGTTATTTTACATACAAACCAAATCCTTTTGGCTGAAGTGATAAATTACAATATTTAGGAAGTATGAAATTGTCATCAGGGCTTGTGAAACAAAAATGTTTTATTCAAGGAAAAACTGTTTTAGTCTCACCATTTGTAAACAAAGAACCTTCTACTTGTTACTAGAGATGAGCGAACACTAAAATGTTCGAGGTTCGAAATCCGATTCGAACAGCCGCTCACTGTTCGAGTGTTCGAATGGGTTTCGAACCCCATTATAGTCTATGGGGAACATATACTCGTTAAGGGGGAAACCCAAATCCGTCTCAGGAGGGTCACCAAGTCCACTATGACACCCCAAGAAATGATGCCAACACCCTGAAATGACACTGGGACAGCAGGGGAAGCATGTCTGGGGGCATAAAAGTCACTTTATTTCATGGAAATCCCTGTCAGCTTGCGATTTTCGCAAGCTAACTTTTTCCCATAGGAATGCATTGGACGGCGCTGATTGGCCAGAGTATGGAATTCGACCAATCAGTGCTGGCTCTGCTGGAGGAGGCGGAGTCTAAGATCACTCCACACCAGTCTCCATTCAGGTCCGACCTTAGACTCCGCCTCCTCCGGCAGAGCCAGCGCTGATTGGCCGAATGCTGGCCAATGCATTCCTATGGGTATGCAGAGACTCAGCAGTGTTGAGCCAGTTCTGCTCAACTACACCACATCACATCGGATGTAGCAGAGCCGAGGGTGCACTAGAACGGAGTCTAAGGTCGGACCAGAATGGAGACTGGTGTGGAGCGATCTTAGACTCCGTCTCCTCCAGCAGAGCCAGCGCTGATTGGTCGAATTCCGTACTCTGGCCAATCAGCGCTGTCCAATGCATTCCTATGGGAAAAAGTTTATCTCACAAAAAACACAATTACACACCCGATAGAGCCCCAAAAAGTTATTTTTAATAACATTCCTACCTAAATAAAGGTTATCCCTAGCTATCCCTGCCTGTACAGCTATCCCTGTCTCATAGTCATAAAGTTCACATTCTCATATGACCCGGATTTGAAATCCACTATTCGTCTAAAATGGAGGTCACCTGATTTCGGCAGCCAATGACTTTTTCCGATTTTTTTTCGATGCCCCCGTTGTCGTAGTTCCTGTCCCACCTCCCCTGCGCTGTTATTGGTGCAAAAAAAGCGCCAGGGAAGGTGGGAGGGGAATCGAATTTTTTTGGAGTTTGCCACGTGATGTTCGATTCGAATCGAACACATCGAACAGCCTGATATCCGATCGAACATGTGTTCAATAGAACACTGTTCGCTCATCTCTACTTGTTACAATATGTCAAACTGTCATGGCATGTGGAATTACACAGTAACCCAGGCAGCTTCTTGCAGCTACATTTTCCTGACGGACATTTTCCCCTGCAATTACATCTTTTCAAACCTTGACCACCTGTGATTGAAGATTTCCTGGCACACGAAGAGTCACAATTACATCTGGAACTTCCTCTTGTGACATGAAATTCTCCTTACAAATGGCAAACTGATTCCTAGAATACTTTTGAGCCAATTGTCCTTTCTTAGTGCCAATCTAATACATCTTGCCATCGACATCCACCTGCAGAATGACCCTAAGAATGTTTCTGGAGTCACTTCTACCCTTGTCAACATCAGGAACCCGTATTTTTACAGTATCTCCAATCTTGAGTCTTGGAAACTTCGATTCAGACATTAGCCTTATCTGTTTTTGCCTGGCACTGCATAGCACTTATGGCATTTTCCCTCTATTTATCAGATTAACCGGAGGGTGCTGGATATTATTCATAATAACATGATAATGTGATTAATTCTTTAAAATATAAAATATTAATTGCATTAACCACCTTTATTGATTATTATGTATAATACCCGGTTATTATGCATACTACCCACATTAATCAAAGTAACAGTAACAGATACAATTCTCTGATAACAGAACAACAAAGAGTGCTGCAATCATGTAATAATGGTATATGTCAGTGAGACCAAGTTTCTACTGGCAAATACAGTTCATGTGACATGGAGGAAGGTCCTTGATGTGAATCCAGCAGCACTATATTTGATTTTTTTGTGAAAATGTCAGGAACACTGCCCATGTACTGGAGAGCATTTGCAACTTTTTTTGCCCCTTTGTGAAAAGGTGCATATCAAGAATACAGTGTGAAAAAGATCTCCATTTAGGCCACTCCTCAACAAAAAGCAAAAGTGGCGAGGGCAGCATAACATCTGGCAAAAAGGCACAGATGCAGAAAAAAAAGACCATAAAAAGTAATAATTTACATAAAAAATAAAAGATCAAATAGCGTAATAAATGAGCCCTATTATCTATTAGAATGAAAAACAAATTACCAACCTGTTTATTTGGATGCTTGTTTAGCACAGACAAATATATAGCGTAAGAGTTGGAGCAATCTGCCAATGCCATGCAGCAATCATGGTAGAGAGAGAATTTACTTAGAAAAAAAATAAAAATAAGAAAAAAACATAAGTGTATTTCAAATCTGTTATACAATATCAACACAGCGCTATAAGAATAATTTGCATTTGAGATAATGTGTTCAGATTTATATAGCAAGATAAATTTAAAGTAATATTGCTAAGTATTTTTTAGAATATAAAAGAAATTGATGAGTCATTCTTGCTGCCCTCCTCCTTTCAGAGCCATATTTGGTTTTTGATAGAAGAAAGTATGGAGCAAGGAATAAAAAAAAATGGATTTTTTTTTTTTTTTTTTAAAGAAAACTGCAATTGTTTAAAGGGGTTGTCCAGTATAAATCAATATTTTTAAACTAAGTCCCCCCCATGCTCACCCTCTAACTTTCTAATATATATATTTAATAAACATATTGGATATTTAGACAGTCATGTGACCTACATATATTACATTTTTAACCTTTCCCTTGACGTAACGGGTCATTGGTATAATTCATACCCTGATCTGTTACATCAGTAAAAAGCCCTCACCCGTTAGCCCCTTTGTACTTCGCTTTTCCTGTAGACACGGGCAGACAAGTTATCCCTGCCTCTCTTCTTCCGTGTGCAGCCCCCCCACATACTTGTAATAGTGCTGTGAAGCCGCCCACTATAATTTACCATTCTTCCCCTCCTTTCTGGACCGGAGTGGAGCCATGACGTCACTTCCGGAAGTGACGTCATGCTCGGCTCCATGAACTGCTACTTGCTATGCCACTGTGAGATGGAAGGCTGGGGAGATGCCGGCTTGCATAATCATTATGCGCATGGGTAGTCTCCTCCAGGAAACTGGTAGGGGGAGTGTGTGAGAAAGAGAGGGGGTCAGTGAGTGAGAGAGGGAGAAGTGAGGCATCATAGAACTTGTAGGAAAGAAACCACAGGAAGTTAGGAATGTAAACAAATCACTCAAAACACTGCTAAGGAGCGGTTCACACTTGCGCCCATTGTGTGCATTCCCTGTCCAGTTTTGCTGGGGCTGAGGATGGAAACCCAGCGGTCAACTTTAAAATCCCTTCAATTGAATGGTTTGTAAAGGTGACCGCCAGTGTCCACCTGCTGCCTGTCCGCGGGGAAAATGTTTTTTTTTTTTAGCTGGACACAAAGTCCTGTATGTCCGACATTGTGTCCGGCTAAAAAAACTGGTTTCTCCGCGGACAGGCCGCAAGTGGACACTGGCGGTCATCTTTACAAACCCATTCAAGTGAAGAATACACACATTGAACACTGAGCGCAACTGTGAACGAACCCTCAAAGGTATTTGGTTGCACTTATTAACCCAATAAAAGCACTAACAGACCTTAATAATGCTGTGCTGCATAAACAAATAGCAATAGAACCTGTAGATGGTCTCTAAGGGCTCGTTCACATCTAAGCCCGGTCTCCATTCATACAGGTTTCCGTTTCCTGCACAAAACAGAGCAGGAGACGGAAACCTGCGTTTTATGCTCTCCGCCGCGAAACCGTTTTTTTTAAACCGGACACAGAGTCAGACATGCAGTACTCTGTGTCCGGTTTTAAAAAAAACGGTTTCCCGGCGGAGAACATAAAACGCTCATCGGCGCTCATGGCTGGACCCGGTCTGACAGCTTTCCGTCTTCTGCATGAGGAAGGAAAGCTCAGAACGGAGTCCGGGCGCTAGTGTGAACCCAGCGTAACCGATATTGATCAGTAAAAACTATGGACATGTGTATGGGTTAAAGAAATGAATGGGCCATATGCTATCCACAATTATGGATCTGTGATTATAGACAATATATGGAAAACAACTAAGGTCAAGTGCATGGGGCCTTAGATAATGTATATCAGAATTATGAAAAATAATGACAAATACCTTAGTATTCGTGAGACATTGGTGCATATATCTTTATCATGTATGTAACGTTCCAAAAGCATACACAAATCCATCAAAGCATTAGTTGCCAGAAACTTTGGACGTGACTGGGAAAGATCAGCAAGATTCCTTAGGGTTGCGGTGATCTAAAAGACAAAAAAATATATATTTTTATTTTTAAACAGGAACATTAGTTTTTACTGTAATTTGTGCAATTTTCATGCTGTAAATGTGTGCTTGATGCAGGTCAGCATAATGAAAGGCAAATTCAAATTTTAATTTCTATGCGCAGAACCCTGTTTGTACAAACGTTATACATTTTGCAGTGTATAGGTGATACATTTGCATTAGATAAGTCCATGCGGGAGGAAAAAAAGCTATTTTCAATTTGCTATAGGATGATACATTTGGATTTGCTGCAAATTTACCCTATGCATCTCAAATGGTAAAATCTATTGTGAAAATCCACAAAAAGAACTGACATGCATGATGTCAAAGTAAAATCCACACTGCATGTCAAATTATACATGGACATTCTGTCCAATGTGTGGATAATATTTTTTATGATCATATCCATTTTGTTGATTTCCTGCCCACACAACTGGATGGAAAACCTGCAGCATTTCCACTATAGATGCACATCCCCATACTTCTGAGCAGTAATAATTATTGTCTTGGTTGGGTGTAGTTTTAGCTTTCAGCTATAGTGGGATTATTTATTTTTTCATGTTGTAGTAGAGGGGGCCAGCGGCCTAACCAAATAAGAGACATAGCCATCAGCCACTAATCAATTGAAATACTAAAATAATTTCCACCTGCGACCACCACCATGGGGAACCCTACATCAAATGGGTTGATACAACTAATAACAAATCTATATAAAACTGTATGCAATGAACCGTCCGTAGTGGAGTCTGTAGGTAGACAGAATTTTACCATGAAACTGTATGCAAGTAAGAAACAAGGTCTGCTCCAGGTTTTGGTGGGCCCTTGAGCATCAACATCTCAGTGGGCCTCCTGTAAGACATGCCAATCAATTAAATTCAGTGAATGATGACTATATGTATGTGCTTTTCTGATACTAGGTTCTTTGCATATTTCAGCACATTTTATGAAAAAATATTGCAAGAGCCCTATTTCATGTGGCAAAATGATCAATCTTTATATACTCCATAATAGGTAGACCCCTTAGGTCACCGTTGGTTTCTGTCATGTGAAGTATCTATCACAGCTTGAATTGTTTTTCTGCCCCCATGATGGAACATTATAGCTTACACAAAACAACTTTCTAAAGGAGCTCATCATTATCAAGAGGGAATTTGTGAAATCACTGTAGTCTAGATATCCAGGTCGTAGAGTCAATATACCAGGATCAGATGTACTGGACATTTGCTCATTCACCATACAGCCAGCGCAATCTGTGTGTTGCACGCACCTATATGGGAACTCAACCATACATTTGTGTTGTCATAATTTCAGTCCATTGCTCTGATCCTATGACAGATCAGAACAACAGCCTGAAAAGTGACAGTGTGAATCTAGTCTTACTCATAAGTAATATAAGAATTGTTTGGATGTATACATTGATACAATTATCATACATATAAAACAAGCACTTTTCACATCTGCATCATGGTCTCTGTTGTCTATGTTATAAACCCAAACCATGACCTAGTGTTGACTTTATCTCATGGTAGACACCACCTTTACTCAACAGATACCACTGACTTAAAATGGAGTCTGCTGAGTTTTAACATTTCATGCTTTTACCCTGCACATTTGTTGTACTCATTCCTTCTTACAATAACAGATATACACACTCACCAACCTCAGACAGCCATGTAACCAAGGGTGAGGCTCTTCAGGGCAGAAAAATGTATAAAACGTTTTTATTGGTTGTGAAAGAACAGACCTGAACTAGAAGATGGCTCATATTCGAAGAAAGTTTTTCTGGAACAGGGTTGAATTGGATAATCTGCTTCATTAACTCTAGCAGTATTTCCACTGCTTGTTTTTTCAATAATTCATTGAGCAGCACTGTATTCCCAGACAGGAATTTGATAGTCCCCAAGCAATACAAGAAAGCCTCACTATTAGCTTGTGCGTCTTCATTCTGCAGGACCTCCAGCAGCACACCTGTAAAACACACTGGCAATTCTTTATCAAAGCAAAGACTGTAAAAAGATTATAAAGAAAGATATAGATACTAATAGCTTGTACATACTATCAAAACATATAGCATCATATACATGGCATTGCATACATGTCTACTGCAGGTTGATAGACAAAGCTGATTCAAGTTACCCCATTATTTTTAATCCATAGCCGTTCATATCAAGTCTAACAGAATCCAGTTTAGTGCACTTTATGGCAGTTTTTTTCTCAGCGACTGTAAAGGTCTGTGTTCATGTCTTTCTATACTTTAATTGATTTATTTATTAATTAGCTTTTACTTACTTATAAAGCTTCCACATATTCTATATATAAACTCCACGCAAATGTTGTGCTCGGTTGGATTTAAACAATCAGCTCTACAAGGCTACAGGGCTAAGAACTGAGCAACTGTGCTGACATCAATATTTTTTTTAAATTACTTTAAAAGGACCTGTCAAAACCTCGACTAAGGCCTCGTTCACATCTGCGTTTGTATTCCATCCGGGGGAGTCCGCAGGAGGACCCCCCGAACGGAATACTGAACACAACTGCAAGCGGTGTGCCAGTGAAAGCACACGGATCCCCATAGACTATAATGCAGGGATCATGCGGACAGGAAAGTAGTTTACAATCTAGTTTCCTGTCCGCATGATTTGTGCGGGCAGCACGTGGCAAGCACACGGACCCCATTATAATCTATTGGGTCCGTGTGCTTTCACTAGCACACAGCTTGCAGTTGCGTTCGGTATTCCGTTCAGGGGGTCCCCATGAGGATTTCCCAAACGAAATACCGAACGCAGATGTGACGGATTTGTTTGGCTTCTTTAACTTATTTTTCAATTTTCAGTCCCCACCCTCCAAAAGCCATATGAGAGCTTAATTTTTGTGGCACAGATTGTACTTGGTAATTATACCATTTAATATTCTGAATAATGTACTGTAAAGCTGGATACAAATTCAAAATGGGGTGGAATTTCTTATGGAATTTGTTTTATGGCGTTGACTATGCAACCAAAATTATATGTTACTTGTATTCTGTGTGCCATTATCATTACAGCAATATCAATTATACATTGTTTCTGTTACATTTTAAGTATCTTATTAAATAATTCCCAAATTTTGTACAAAAAAAAATAATTTATTTGAATTGCTATGTTATATTCTAACAGGTGTAATTTTTTTTTATATTTCTGTATATAAGGGCTAGTTCACACGTGAGTATAAGGGGAGGTTTTTGACAGCGGATTTCGCGTCCAAAACCTCCCCTTATAATGGTGGTCTATGGAGACCGCCGGGCTTCTGTTCTCCGCTAGCGGCGAGCTGCTGCTAGCGGAGAAAAGAAAGGACATGTCCTTTCTTCAGGCGGAAGCCGCGCAGGCTCAGCCGCGCGGCTTCCGCCCCCGGCAGCTCCCTCCTATGTCGGCTCATTCATTTGAGCCGACAGCAGAGGGTTAAGCCGCGACAGCGATGGTCGCGGCGGGCGGGTTTTGACAAGAGAGAGACGCGGCTCGACGCGTCTCTCTCTGTGTCAAAACCCGCGCGGGCAGTTCACGTGTGAACTAGCCCTAAGAGCTGCATAAGGCTTTTTTTTTTTTTTTGCAACGCCAGAAGCACTTTTTACTGATACAATTTTGGGGAATGTTTGATGTTTTGAACAATTTTTATGAAAAAAAATTTTTTGGGGAGGCTACTGTGTTCACTATACTGTATAGTCAAAATATTTTTATAAGTTTATATTTCTGGCATTTTCAGATGCAGGGATATTTAATGTGTATGCATTATACTTGGTTTGTTTAATTTATTTAGGGGGTCTGATCACTAATACAATGCAATGCTAATTCTTGCAATATATTGTAAAATACATATGCTTGTACTGTAACCTAATGGTGAGTGCAACCTGTTATAGAGCCACTGTGATGACAAGCCTCAAAGCCTTCAATAGGCTCACCGCTGTCTAGATAGTGGACTGCTGCATATGCCACTGGTGAAGGCCCAGGGCTATAACAACCACTCATCCACCATGTTTAAAGAGCCAACATGCACCGTACTATTGTGAGAAAAGGGTTAATAGCTACTACTTCACTGATTTTAATGAAGTTGTACTTTTTCTAGCCCCACTACTTATGACCAATCAGTGCCATTAGTTTCAGCACCCAACATGCTACTGTCAAGTGGGCGGTTCCTGTCTGTCTGCTTTAGCTTAGGACCAACCACCTGACATTAGAGAGCCTAATTTGCATATTGTGTACTGAAACCAACTGAAATGAATGTTCAGGAACATTTGGGCTACAGAAAAAATTCCAACTACACCAGTCTCCGTGGTGTGTCACCTATTGAAGGATTCAAAGTATTGGAATTGGTGGAGGTGGTAAAAGATCTCCTATTTATATGTTTTTTTCATAAAACAGTTACAAAAAAAAAACATTACATAGAATGTAAAGTAATTTAATCTTAGAACAGGAAACTTAGAACCTTTGCTACACTTCCAGAAATTATAGTTACAGTACAACACGACTGCATGACAGAACACCATATTGCAGGAAGACAGGGGAATAAATTCTCCATTAAATACAAACTGACCAAATAGTTCACATTAAAGAAATCTGAAATGACAATTAAGATGTCACAATCTCACAAATACTACAATAACACGTCATTAGAAAAACATTCATGCTATCTTCCCTATTACTAATATATAAGTAGACACAATGTGAAAAATCCTCTTCAATAGCACCTTTTTTGACAGTCAAGGAAAAGTGTGAGATGTATCGATAATAAGGTATCACAGTGCTTACAGTTGTTATATCAGACTGAAATATACAATATCTAATTATTAGTGTTGAGCGAATAGCATTGGATTGAATACCTCACTCCCATAGGAATGCGTGTAAGCAGCTGAACAACAAGGGGTTAAGCGCATCAAATATTCAAGGTGCTTAACCCCTTGGTGTTCGGCCGCTTACACACATTCCTATGGGAGCGAGGTATTTGACGAATACTATTTGCTCATCCCTACTATTTAAGATAGTGGGGAAAATTTATCTAGATCAGAGTTTCTTGTGCTGGTCTTAACCTGTTCCTCGCTGGTATCAGATGCGTTAAAATTAAAAGACAGAAAATACCTTTGACGCATGTTGGGTAGTCTGTGAGTGAGAAACTGAAATCTACAGCAGTTATCAAGCTATGGCATGTGTCTGGAGTATGTCATTTATATTTTACCAGTATAATTAATATTCTTTTTTATGTTCATTTGGTTGGCTGGGTTTAGTTTGGGGTGAGCAGTAGAAACGTGTCTGTGCAAGGATGGCTTTAATCTCGGTTCTGAAATGTAATATAGATTTACTTTAAATCAGACAAAAGGTTACATCCCACAGCTTTAATATGAAGAATGTTCACAACTAGAAAATGTGACAAGATGTGTCATGCTATGGTAAAAAAAACTGTCATGCCAGCATTTCTGCAAAAAAATAGAGAAGAATAAAATAGAAATAAATGATCTCACCCATCATGTTATCACTTTGAAAGAGGGAATCATTGTTCTCGCTTCTGCTTATTTTAAATACAAGCTTGCAGATGTTTAAGAGGTTTTTGCCACTTACTCTCAACTGTGCCAAAAGAAACAAAAAAGTTTGCAGAGTAAGGCTAAACACCCAACAGAAGACAGAAATGTATACATGTAAAACATACTATGAATCAATGACTAATAGGCATTCATTGCACTAACTGACCTTTACTGGATGAGAACAGAATGTGTACCAAAGGTACATAAATATAGTATGTGAAGCCCTGCCCCCTCTGTACAGTGGCGAGTGGGGTGCAAATAGGAGAAGTCACAGCTTTTGCTACAAATATGACCAAATATAATATTACCAAAAATTGTGCCTTTTATCATAAATTTTATGCCAGAAACTGGCGCAAATATATGATAAATCCCCCACTATCTGTGGTCAAATTTCTGCCGCTAGAGGCATCAAATCCTCCAGAATGAAAGATACTTTTAGATTAAGGTGCCACGTTGCAGAAAAGGTGCTTATTTTGTTGCTGATTTTTCTGAGATGAGGAGTGGAGTGAGCAGAAAGGAGAAGTAAGAGCTTCCTAGATAATTCCCATTCCTTCTGTAACCACTACTAAGTTTGGCTAAAAAAAAATGTGACATGGGGTATCAGCCTGATATGGCAAATCTAGACTGTATTTCAATAACTAGTACTAGTCCAGATCTAACCTGTAATTTGCAACCTTCAAAAGGCGCCCCTCCACTAATTCCAGCTCAGTTGAATTTTTTTTCTTTAGCCCCCACTGTTCCGAGCAATCAGTACAGTTACAGTTAATTTTAGTGCAATTATTCTCTAGTCAGTTGGGCAGTCCTAGGCTAGAGTAGAAAGACAGGGACTGCCCAACTGCTAGTAGAGAGCATAAATATGCTGAAAATAACAGCACTGACTGCCCAGGAATGGTGGGGGCTAGAGAAAAATATTCAACTGCCACAATCAGTGGAGCTGCACCTACTGAAGGTTGCAAAGAGTTGGATCAGGTGGAGGTGGTGATAGGTCCTCTTTAAGGCTTGTGTACAAATAAATAACAAGTGGGGCAAGCCTGCCTATGTCACTGGTAGTAGCCAACTATCTTATGTGTACGCAGGCCACAGCTATGGCCGCTGGCAGAACTTTACTCCCTTCTACCAAGTGAAAAGACCTACAGAACTTAGCTGAACTATGCATTCATATGTGTATATAGGGGATTAAGGAGGAAAAGCTGTTGGCCAAACGAGTGTTCAGCCAACAGATATTAGTTATGTTAAATGGGTCCAACACTTGGCTATCTACAACAGTCCCATTGAGAACAAATGCAGCAATAATGTACACTTGCAACTTGCTACTACATTCACATGTAGGTGGGCCCCATTCTCTGGGTTTTGGGGGTCCCAGCAATCCACACCCACCAATCAGAAAGTTTTAATTACTTATTCTGTGGTGGCACAATTTAGATATGAACAATGTGAAGTTTTATGTTAAAAAAACAAAACAACTCAGTATTATTACGCTCTTGTATTCTACTAAAATTTTAAGTTATTGTACCATGTCCAACACTTGCCAACTTACAGATGCATTAGTGTGTGCAGACTTACTGTTAGAATCTGAATTCTTACCTCTAAAATTAATTTAGCCAAGGTAAGACCAAGTCTATCTGAACCAACATCCACCAACTTGTACAAAGTCTTCAAAATCTGAGATCGCCTTTTGCATCTCTTCCCCAACATGCTGCCATCATCCAAAGTCTTCCACAACTTGACGCTCAAGCTGCATAGGTCTTCAAGGTTTTCATCTACCATAGATCAATGACAACAAGAGTACATTCATTACATGTGGGTAACTGTTGTAAGGAAAATGTAACAGTATGCCAGTCTTAAGATTTTAAAGTATATTTTATATATAATAAGTTGGATATTTATACAGGTACTACACTCACCGGCCACTTTATTAGGTACACCATGCTAGTAACGGGATGGACCCCCTTTTGCCTTCAGAACTGCCTCAATTCTTCGTGGCATAGATTCAACAAGGTGCTGGAAGCATTCCTCAGAGATTTTGGTCCATATTGACATGATGGCATCACACAGTTGCCGCAGATTTGTCGGCTGCACATCCATGATGCGAATCTCCCGTTCCACCACATCCCAAAGATGCTCTATTGGATTGAGATCTGGTGACTGTGGAGGCCATTGGAGTACAGTGAATTCATTGTCATGTTCAAGAAACCAGTCTGAGATGATTCCAGCTTTATGACATGGCGCATTATCCTGCTGAAAGTAGCCATCAGATGTTGGGTACATTGTGGTCATAAAGGGATGGACATGGTCAGCAACAATACTCAGGTAGGCTTTGGCGTTGCAACGATGCTCAATTGGTACCAAGGGGCCCAAAGAGTGCCAAGAAAATATTCCCCACACCATGACACCTCCACCACCAGCCTGAACCGTTGATACAAGGCAGGATGGATCCATGCTTTCATGTTGTTGACGCCAAATTCTGACCCTACCATCCTAATGTCGCAGCAGAAATCGAGACTCATCAGACCAGGCAACATTTTTCCAATCTTCAATTGTCCAATTTCGATGAGCTTGTGCAAATTGTAGCCTCAGTTTCCTGTTCTTAGCTGAAAGGAGTGGCACCCGGTGTGGTCTTCTGCTGCTGTAGCCCATCTGCCTCAAAGTTCGACATACTGTGCGTTCAGAGATGCTTTTCTGGCTACCTTGGTTGTAACGGGTGGCTATTTGAGTCACTGTTGCCTTTCTATCAGCTCGAACCAGTCTGGCCATTCTCCTCTGACCTCTGGCATCAACAACGCATTTCCGCCCACAGAACTGCCGCTCACTGGATGTTTTTTCTTTTTCGGACCATTCTCTGTAAACCCTAGAGATGGTTGTGCGTGAAAATCCCAGTAGATCAGCAGTTTCTGAAATACTCAGACCAGCCCTTCTGGCACCAACAACCATGCCACGTTCAAAGGCACTCAAATCACCTTTCTTCCCCATACTGATGCTCGGTTAGAACTGCAGGAGATTGTCTTGACCATGTCTACATGCCTAAATGCACTGAGTTGCCGCCATGTGATTGGCTGATTAGAAATTAAGTGTTAACGAGCAGTTGGACAGGTGTACCTAATAAAGTGGCCGGTGAGTGTACATTCTCCCTCACATAAATAAATAAAAATTAAATTCCCAATAAGTATAATTAAAAGACAGGTATCCCACATGCATGATCACTGTGGGAATTTGAAGTGAGAGTGCCAAGTGCCCCACTGCCAGTACATGAAAACGCTTGCATACATAGAGTGCAACTGCATCACCAAGAGGGGCTGACATTCAGTGTTAATTGTGTCACTGATATCTCTAGGGTCATGTATAGAAAATAGAACTGAATCTCCCTCGCTTTCCATTCCCTGTATATTTGTATAGCACTGCAATATGTTAACCCCAATAAAGTAATAGGAAACCCACAAGTTAAAAATAACATAATACATCTTTATTGAACATCATGTTAAAAACATACAAATATCTGCAGGAAAAACAGGGAACACAGAAAAAGAAAATAGATGTGGACATGTTATCTCAAGTATTTAAGAGAAGTGCCCTTGAATATAATACTGAGGCTTATAGTCATCAGATAACATTTAAAAGTACAAATAGCAGTAGTCAGACTAGTCCATAACTATATAACTATTACAGGCAGAAAAAAAGAAGATACATTATATCTCCATATCGGACCCAACGGGCGTTTCACCAATGCTTCAACTGGCGAAAAAACTCCTACTGTACATGCTGACATTATATTGATCAAATAATTCAGAAGGAAAGCTAATTATACGCATAGAGACATATATTATATATAATGTATCTTATATTGCCAAGAATGAGCTTATTTCGAATAGTAATGAGTCCGCTGATTCCAGGAGGACTCCATGTATTTAGAGACCTTAATTATAATATATTGTGGAGAAGGTAGCTCGGTTGCAGCAATGGTGCGGACCCAACCGGTCAGAGACAGGGGCACAAAATCTGTAGCAAAAAAGTTTATTTAGAGAAAACAGCAAAATAAATAAACTTTTACTTCAGGCACAAAATGAGCAAAATAAGATACAGCCTTAACTGTATCAGACAAAACAATGGGAAACAAAACCCTGCTCGCCTGAGAACAAACTAAACAATAAGTACTAACTGTACGGATGGTTTACTACCAACCACACGAATAAACAAAAAAAGTGCAATACAGTCTTACCAGACTCAACGTGTCAGGACAGACCCAGGCACTTCCTCTTGCTCCCAGAATCTGCCCTGAAGTGCAAGCTCTGCAGCCATTAACGAGGCTAGGACCTATACCTGGGGCTGAGGCCTACTCAAGACCCACACTGGACCACACATATGTCAGAAACCTGGAGCTAATATATCGGGACTCCAACACTCTGCCTGTCACCTTCTCACAATATTAATCAGCATTCTGTAATATACTAATAGATATACAGAGAGAAAATATATATACTGCCAAGGACTATTGCTCCCAAGCTGAGCAGGCAATGTAAACCACTATGGTCAGAGCTGTATCCCATAGGGGAGTGGCAGTATTGGCTTTCACACACTTGGTTTTAATTCTCATGCTCTGAGCATTCATACTGAAGGGTAATGTTGCCAAAAGACAGAAACCATACACTATAACGTCTTCCTTTTCTCGCTGACGATTTTAGGTGGAATCTTCAGCAGAGCCCAACGCAGATGTGAATACAGCCTCAGAGACGCACTGACACCACACTGAGCAGCACTATGTGTATACAATTGAAAGCATGTGGTTCTTTGTGAACTGTAAGTTACGTATGGGGGCATGGAGTGGCATTCTATGATCCTATCTGACCCTTGTATTTCTATCCCTATGCTCCTGCCTATTAAAACACCTCCTAACATGTTTCATTGATATGATATATCAGCTTCTTCTGGGGGCCGAGACTTCCCCTGATTATGGACTCCACTATAGACAAAATGTAATTGACGGGTTATCCATCCAACCACATAATACAAGGGGAGAGAATCAAAATGTATGCACTGTATTGCATTTACTTCGCAGATTGGGAGTGCCTGAAATATATATAATTTATGTTTTGTTCTATTTTCAGGAATCACAAATTCTTTCTGGGATTTTTTTCTCCAGCATAAATTTATCTTTTAAAACCAGGTCTTCCCATCACTTAATAGTAGCCATTGAAGTTCTACATATCATATCGACAGGCATTATGCCAGTTCTCTAATTACATTGCAATTTAATACAGAGAAGAATAGGAAATTCCTAGAACTACAATAGGAACAGTACCCAAGCCAGAGGAGAACATTAGCAGAACATTAACAGAAGGTAATAAAATCGAAGGAACATTCACATTTCCTTGATCTGATACTGTATCATTTCTGGTTAAAAACAAACTAAACTGGAGTGGTATTAAGGCTGAACTTGCTAACATACCCCTTATAATACTGCAACTTGCTTTTCATATGACTGCCAATGTATACAGGAGAAGTATATTCAAGAGTGATCAACTTAGAACTCCTGCTTTTAGTCATTTATAAGTAATAAGATAATAAAAAGAGCTGCTTCATAAACAAAACAAGTGTTGTAAATCAACGTATAGGGAACAGGTAGGTCTCCAAACGTGCTATGTATTCTTTTGATGTTGTGCTCTAGGCTCGAACTTGTTGGATAGCAAGATCTATATATTTTTGTAGAAAATTAGTAAAGAAAAAAAAAACATTTATATATATATATATATATATATGTATGTGTGTGCATGTGTGTGTGTTATTGTCATAACAGTAGCTACCATAAAATAACGTTATTATTACATATTATATATATTCCTGTGCACACCTATATCCCCTCCTCTCAAAAAAACACATTTTTTTAGTACATCATACGTACTCTTAAAATACATGGTCATGTAAAGATACATTAAAATAAAATTGTAAAAGTTATAAATGCTAGGATCCAGACAAATTGTTACTTTTTTATGTTTAATCGGTTTTTATTGAAAATTTTATATATAACAAGGAAGGAAAAATAATGAATCAAAGCACATAGAGGCAAGCAAACCTCAAAAACTTGAACAAAGTGCTCAATAATCAAACAAGGTAGACACCTTCAAACCAAAATAAGGCAACTGGGGGGGGGGGGCAGCTGGAGAAGGAAATAGGGAGCAGGGACCTAAGAAAGACATATCTTCCCGATAGAATGAAAGGTCCATTTGTGATACAGCAAAAACAACGCCACCAGCTATAACACAGAGAGGGAACAACAAAACAGATAGCTGGAGGACAAAGACGAACAAACAAACAGTTGTACGAGTGGGAGAGTTTAGATCTTTTTAAGGATAAAATGAGACAGATCGCTAAAGGGTTAAACAGCACATTTCTGGAAGGGTATTTACAATTTTAATGTAATTATTAGGAGTTAACACTAGAGATGAGCGAACAGTGTTCTATCGAACTCATGTTCGATCGGATATTAGGCTGTACGGCATGTTCGAATCGAATCGAATACCGCGTGGTAAAGTGCGCCATTACTCGATTCCCCTCCCACCTTCCCTGGCGCCTTTTTTGCTCCAATAACAGCGCAGGGTAGGTGGGACAGGAACTACGACACCGGTGACGTTGAAAAAAGTAGGCAAAACCCATTGGCTGCCGAAAACATGTGGCCTCTAATTTAAAAGAACAGCGACGCCCAGGTTCGCGTCATTCTGAGCTTGCAATTCACCGGGGACGGAGGTTTCCGTCCAGTTAGCTAGGGGTTAGATTTTGGGTAGGCAGGGACAGGCTAGGATAGGAAGGAGAAGACAACCAACAGCTCTTATAAGAGCTAAATTCCAGGGAGAAGCTTGTCAGTGTAACGTGGCACTGACGTGCTCAATCGCCGCAACCCAGCTTTCCCAGGATCCTGAATGGAATACACTGACAGTGTATTCCCGTATACCCCATATATACACCCCAAATCCCCGTTCCAACGGTGTGCCCCCCCCACCTTCACCGCAGAAATACCCTGCAAGTCCGCTAGCAATAGGATTGGGGCTATATACACCCACTATTTTTGCTACTGCCATATAGTGCCATTGTCTGACTGGGAATTCAAAGAATATAGTGGGGTTACAAATACCCTCATTTCTTGCTACTGCCATATAGTGCCAGTTTCTGACTGGGAATTCAAAGAATATATTGGGGTTACGTGCACCCACAATTTTTGCTACTGGTATATAGTGCCATTGTCTGACTGGGAATTCAAAGAATATATTGGGGTTACAAATACCCTCATTTCTTGCTACTGCCATATAGTGCCAGTTTCTGACTAGGAATTCAAAGAATATATTGGGGTTACGTGCACCCACAATTTTTGCTACTGCTATATAGTGCCATTGTCTGACTGGGAATTCAAAGAATATATTGGGGTTACGTGCACCCACAATTTTTGCTACTGCTATATAGTGCCATTGTCTGACTGGGAATTCAAAGAATATATTGGGGTTACGTGCACCCACAATTTTTGCTACTGCTATATAGTGCCATTGTCTGACTGGGAATTCAAAGAATATATTGGGGTTACGTGCACCCACAATTTTTGCTACTGCTATATAGTGCCATTGTCTGACTGGGAATTCAAAGAATATATTGGGGTTACAAATACCCTCATTTCTTGCTACTGCCATATAGTGCCAGTTTCTGACTAGAAATTCAAAGAATATATTGGGGTTACATGCACCCACAATTTTTGCTACTGCTATATAGTGCCATTGTCTGACTGGGAATTCAAAGAATATATTGGGGTTACGTGCACCCACAATTTTTGCTACTGCTATATAGTGCCATTGTCTGACTGGGAATTCAAAGAATATATTGGGGTTACGTGCACCCACAATTTTTGCTACTGCTATATAGTGCCATTGTCTGACTGGGAATTCAAAGAATATATTGGGGTTACGTGCACCCACAATTTTTGCTACTGCTATATAGTGCCATTGTCTGACTGGGAATTCAAAGAATATATTGGGGTTACGTGCACCCACAATTTTTGCTACTGCTATATAGTGCCATTGTCTGACTGGGAATTCAAAGAATATATTGGGGTTACGTGCACCCACAATTTTTGCTACTGCTATATAGTGCCATTGTCTGACTGGGAATTCAAAGAATATATTGGGGTTACGTGCACCCACAATTTTTGCTACTGCTATATAGTGCCATTGTCTGACTGGGAATTCAAAGAATATATTGGGGTTACGTGCACCCACAATTTTTGCTACTGCTATATAGTGCCATTGTCTGACTGGGAATTCAAAGAATATATTGGGGTTACGTGCACCCACAATTTTTGCTACTGCTATATAGTGCCATTGTCTGACTGGGAATTCAAAGAATATATTGGGGTTACAAATACCCTCATTTCTTGCTACTGCCATATAGTGCCAGTTTCTGACTAGGAATTCAAAGAATATATTGGGGTTACATGCACCCACAATTTTTGCTACTGCTATATAGTGCCATTGTCTGACTGGGAATTCAAAGAATATATTGGGGTTACGTGCACCCACAATTTTTGCTACTGCTATATAGTGCCATTGTCTGACTGGGAATTCAAAGAATATATTGGGGTTACGTGCACCCACAATTTTTGCTACTGCTATATAGTGCCATTGTCTGACTGGGAATTCAAAGAATATATTGGGGTTATGTGCACCCACAATTTTTGCTACTGCTATATAGTGCCATTGTCTGACTGGGAATTCAAAGAATATATTGGGGTTACGTGCACCCACAATTTTTGCTACTGCTATATAGTGCCATTGTCTGACTGGGAATTCAAAGAATATATTGGGGTTACGTGCACCCACAATTTTTGCTACTGGTATATAGTGCCATTGTCTGACTGGGAATTCAAAGAATATATTGGGGTTACGTGCACCCACAATTTTTGCTACTGGTATATAGTGCCATTGTCTGACTGGGAATTCAAAGAATATATTGGGCTTACAAATACCCTCATTTCTTGCTACTGCCATATAGTGCCAGTTTCTGACTGGGAATTCAAAGAATATATTGGGGTTACGTGCACCCACAATTTTTGCTACTGCTATATAGTGCCATTGTCTGACTGGGAATTCAAAGAATATATTGGGGTTACGTGCACCCACAATTTTTGCTACTGCTATATAGTGCCATTGTCTGACTGGGAATTCAAAGAATATATTGGGGTTACGTGCACCCACAATTTTTGCTACTGCTATATAGTGCCATTGTCTGACTGGGAATTCAAAGAATATATTGGGGTTACAAATACCCTCATTTCTTGCTACTGCCATATAGCGCCAGTTTCTGACTAGGAAATCAAAGAATATATTGGGGTTACGTGCACCCACAATTTTTGCTACTGCTATATAGTGCCATTGTCTGACTGGGAATTCAAAGAATATATTGGGGTTACGTGCACCCACAATTTTTGCTACTGGTATATAGTGCCATTGTCTGACTGGGAATTCAAAGAATATATTGGGGTTACAAATACCCTCATTTCTTGCTACTGCCATATAGTGCCAGTTTCTGACTAGGAATTCAAAGAATATATTGGGGTTACGTGCACCCACAATTTTTGCTACTGCTATATAGTGCCATTGTCTGACTGGGAATTCAAAGAATATATTGGGGTTACGTGCACCCACAATTTTTGCTACTGCTATATAGTGCCATTGTCTGACTGGGAATTCAAAGAATATATTGGGGTTACGTGCACCCACAATTTTTGCTACTGCTATATAGTGCCATTGTCTGACTGGGAATTCAAAGAATATATTGGGGTTACGTGCACCCACAATTTTTGCTACTGCTATATAGTGCCATTGTCTGACTGGGAATTCAAAGAATATATTGGGGTTACGTGCACCCACAATTTTTGCTACTGCTATATAGTGCCATTGTCTGACTGGGAATTCAAAGAATATATTGGGGTTACAAATACCCTCATTTCTTGCTACTGCCATATAGTGCCAGTTTCTGACTAGGAATTCAAAGAATATATTGGGGTTACATGCACCCACAATTTTTGCTACTGCTATATAGTGCCATTGTCTGACTGGGAATTCAAAGAATATATTGGGGTTACGTGCACCCACAATTTTTGCTACTGCTATATAGTGCCATTGTCTGACTGGGAATTCAAAGAATATATTGGGGTTACGTGCACCCACAATTTTTGCTACTGCTATATAGTGCCATTGTCTGACTGGGAATTCAAAGAATATATTGGGGTTATGTGCACCCACAATTTTTGCTACTGCTATATAGTGCCATTGTCTGACTGGGAATTCAAAGAATATATTGGGGTTACGTGCACCCACAATTTTTGCTACTGCTATATAGTGCCATTGTCTGACTGGGAATTCAAAGAATATATTGGGGTTACGTGCACCCACAATTTTTGCTACTGCTATATAGTGCCATTGTCTGACTGGGAATTCAAAGAATATATTGGGGTTACGTGCACCCACAATTTTTGCTACTGCTATATAGTGCCATTGTCTGACTGGGAATTCAAAGAATATATTGGGGTTACGTGCACCCACAATTTTTGCTACTGCTATATAGTGCCATTGTCTGACTGGGAATTCAAAGAATATATTGGGGTTACGTGCACCCACAATTTTTGCTACTGCTATATAGTGCCATTGTCTGACTGGGAATTCAAAGAATATATTGGGGTTACAAATACCCTCATTTCTTGCTACTGCCATATAGTGCCAGTTTCTGACTAGGAATTCAAAGAATATATTGGGGTTACATGCACCCACAATTTTTGCTACTGCTATATAGTGCCATTGTCTGACTGGGAATTCAAAGAATATATTGGGGTTACGTGCACCCACAATTTTTGCTACTGCTATATAGTGCCATTGTCTGACTGGGAATTCAAAGAATATATTGGGGTTACGTGCACCCACAATTTTTGCTACTGCTATATAGTGCCATTGTCTGACTGGGAATTCAAAGAATATATTGGGGTTATGTGCACCCACAATTTTTGCTACTGCTATATAGTGCCATTGTCTGACTGGGAATTCAAAGAATATATTGGGGTTACGTGCACCCACAATTTTTGCTACTGCTATATAGTGCCATTGTCTGACTGGGAATTCAAAGAATATATTGGGGTTACGTGCACCCACAATTTTTGCTACTGGTATATAGTGCCATTGTCTGACTGGGAATTCAAAGAATATATTGGGGTTACGTGCACCCACAATTTTTGCTACTGGTATATAGTGCCATTGTCTGACTGGGAATTCAAAGAATATATTGGGCTTACAAATACCCTCATTTCTTGCTACTGCCATATAGTGCCAGTTTCTGACTGGGAATTCAAAGAATATATTGGGGTTACGTGCACCCACAATTTTTGCTACTGCTATATAGTGCCATTGTCTGACTGGGAATTCAAAGAATATATTGGGGTTACGTGCACCCACAATTTTTGCTACTGCTATATAGTGCCATTGTCTGACTGGGAATTCAAAGAATATATTGGGGTTACGTGCACCCACAATTTTTGCTACTGCTATATAGTGCCATTGTCTGACTGGGAATTCAAAGAATATATTGGGGTTACAAATACCCTCATTTCTTGCTACTGCCATATAGCGCCAGTTTCTGACTAGGAAATCAAAGAATATATTGGGGTTACGTGCACCCACAATTTTTGCTACTGCTATATAGTGCCATTGTCTGACTGGGAATTCAAAGAATATATTGGGGTTACGTGCACCCACAATTTTTGCTACTGGTATATAGTGCCATTGTCTGACTGGGAATTCAAAGAATATATTGGGGTTACAAATACCCTCATTTCTTGCTACTGCCATATAGTGCCAGTTTCTGACTAGGAATTCAAAGAATATATTGGGGTTACGTGCACCCACAATTTTTGCTACTGCTATATAGTGCCATTGTCTGACTGGGAATTCAAAGAATATATTGGGGTTACGTGCACCCACAATTTTTGCTACTGCTATATAGTGCCATTGTCTGACTGGGAATTCAAAGAATATATTGGGGTTACGTGCACCCACAATTTTTGCTACTGCTATATAGTGCCATTGTCTGACTGGGAATTCAAAGAATATATTGGGGTTACAAATACCCTCATTTCTTGCTACTGCCATATAGTGCCAGTTTCTGACTAGGAAATCAAAGAATATATTGGGGTTACGTGCACCCACAATTTTTGCTACTGCTATATAGTGCCATTGTCTGACTGGGAATTCAAAGAATATATTGGGGTTACGTGCACCCACAATTTTTGCTACTGGTATATAGTGCCATTGTCTGACTGGGAATTCAAAGAATATATTGGGGTTACAAATACCCTCATTTCTTGCTACTGCCATATAGTGCCAGTTTCTGACTAGGAATTCAAAGAATATATTGGGGTTACGTGCACCCACAATTTTTGCTACTGCTATATAGTGCCATTGTCTGACTGGGAATTCAAAGAATATATTGGGGTTACGTGCACCCACAATTTTTGCTACTGCTATATAGTGCCATTGTCTGACTGGGAATTCAAAGAATATATTGGGGTTACGTGCACCCACAATTTTTGCTACTGCTATATAGTGCCATTGTCTGACTGGGAATTCAAAGAATATATTGGGGTTACGTGCACCCACAATTTTTGCTACTGCTATATAGTGCCATTGTCTGACTGGGAATTCAAAGAATATATTGGGGTTACGTGCACCCACAATTTTTGCTACTGCTATATAGTGCCATTGTCTGACTGGGAATTCAAAGAATATATTGGGGTTACGTGCACCCACAATTTTTGCTACTGCTATATAGTGCCATTGTCTGACTGGGAATTCAAAGAATATATTGGGGTTACGTGCACCCACAATTTTTGCTACTGGTATATAGTGCCATTGTCTGACTGGGAATTCAAAGAATATATTGGGGTTACAAATACCCTCATTTCTTGCTACTGCCATATAGTGCCAGTTTCTGACTAGGAATTCAAAGAATATATTGGGGTTACGTGCACCCACAATTTTTGCTACTGCTATATAGTGCCATTGTCTGACTGGGAATTCAAAGAATATATTGGGGTTACGTGCACCCACAATTTTTGCTACTGCTATATAGTGCCATTGTCTGACTGGGAATTCAAAGAATATATTGGGGTTACGTGCACCCACAATTTTTGCTACTGCTATATAGTGCCATTGTCTGACTGGGAATTCAAAGAATATATTGGGGTTACAAATACCCTCATTTCTTGCTACTGCCATATAGTGCCAGTTTCTGACTAGGAAATCAAAGAATATATTGGGGTTACGTGCACCCACAATTTTTGCTACTGCTATATAGTGCCATTGTCTGACTGGGAATTCAAAGAATATATTGGGGTTACGTGCACCCACAATTTTTGCTACTGGTATATAGTGCCATTGTCTGACTGGGAATTCAAAGAATATATTGGGGTTACAAATACCCTCATTTCTTGCTACTGCCATATAGTGCCAGTTTCTGACTAGGAATTCAAAGAATATATTGGGGTTACGTGCACCCACAATTTTTGCTACTGCTATATAGTGCCATTGTCTGACTGGGAATTCAAAGAATATATTGGGGTTACGTGCACCCACAATTTTTGCTACTGCTATATAGTGCCATTGTCTGACTGGGAATTCAAAGAATATATTGGGGTTACGTGCACCCACAATTTTTGCTACTGCTATATAGTGCCATTGTCTGACTGGGAATTCAAAGAATATATTGGGGTTACGTGCACCCACAATTTTTGCTACTGCTATATAGTGCCATTGTCTGACTGGGAATTCAAAGAATATATTGGGGTTACGTGCACCCACAATTTTTGCTACTGCTATATAGTGCCATTGTCTGACTGGGAATTCAAAGAATATATTGGGGTTACGTGCACCCACAATTTTTGCTACTGCTATATAGTGCCATTGTCTGACTGGGAATTCAAAGAATATATTGGGGTTACGTGCACCCACAATTTTTGCTACTGCTATATAGTGCCATTGTCTGACTGGGAATTCAAAGAATATATTGGGGTTACGTGCACCCACAATTTTTGCTACTGCTATATAGTGCCATTGTCTGACTGGGAATTCAAAGAATATATTGGGGTTACGTGCACCCACAATTTTTGCTACTGCTATATAGTGCCATTGTCTGACTGGGAATTCAAAGAATATATTGGGGTTACGTGCACCCACAATTTTTGCTACTGCTATATAGTGCCATTGTCTGACTGGGAATTCAAAGAATATATTGGGGTTACGTGCACCCACAATTTTTGCTACTGCTATATAGTGCCATTGTCTGATTGGGAATTCAAAGAATATATTGGGGTTACGTGCACCCACAATTTTTGCTACTGCTATATAGTGCCATTGTCTGACTGGGAATTCAAAGAATATATTGGGGTTACGTGCACCCACAATTTTTGCTACTGCTATATAGTGCCATTGTCTGACTGGGAATTCAAAGAATATATTGGGGTTACGTGCACCCACAATTTTTGCTACTGCTATATAGTGCCATTGTCTGACTGGGAATTCAAAGAATATATTGGGGTTACGTGCACCCACAATTTTTGCTACTGCTATATAGTGCCATTGTCTGACTGGGAATTCAAAGAATATATTGGGGTTACGTGCACCCACAATTTTTGCTATTGCTATATAGTGCCATTGTCTGACTGGGAATTCAAAGAATATATTGGGGTTACGTGCACCCACAATTTTTGCTACTGCTATATAGTGCCATTGTCTGACTGGGAATTCAAAGAATATATTGGGGTTACGTGCACCCACAATTTTTGCTACTGCTATATAGTGCCATTGTCTGACTGGGAATTCAAAGAATATATTGGGGTTACGTGCACCCACAATTTTTACTACTGGTATACAGTGCCATTGTCTGACTGGGAATTCAAAGAATATATTGGGGTTACAAATACCCTCATTTCTTGCTACTGCCATATAGTGCCAGTTTCTGACTAGGAAATCAAAGAATATATTGGGGTTACGTGCACCCACAATTTTTGCTACTGCTATATAGTGCCATTGTTTGACTGGGAATTCAAAGAATATATTGGGGTTACGTGCACCCACAATTTTTGCTACTGCTATATAGTGCCATTGTCTGACTGGGAATTCAAAGAATATATTGGGGTTACAAATACCCTCATTTCTTGCTACTGCCATATAGTGCCAGTTTCTGACTAGGAAATCAAAGAATATATTGGGGTTACGTGCACCCACAATTTTTGCTACTGCTATATAGTGCCATTGTCTGACTGGGAATTCAAAGAATATATTGGGGTTACGTGCACCCACAATTTTTGCTACTGGTATATAGTGCCATTGTCTGACTGGGAATTCAAAGAATATATTGGGGTTACAAATACCCTCATTTCTTGCTACTGCCATATAGTGCCAGTTTCTGACTAGGAATTCAAAGAATATATTGGGGTTACGTGCACCCACAATTTTTGCTACTGCTATATAGTGCCATTGTCTGACTGGGAATTCAAAGAATATATTGGGGTTACGTGCACCCACAATTTTTGCTACTGCTATATAGTGCCATTGTCTGACTGGGAATTCAAAGAATATATTGGGGTTACGTGCACCCACAATTTTTGCTACTGCTATATAGTGCCATTGTCTGACTGGGAATTCAAAGAATATATTGGGGTTACAAATACCCTCATTTCTTGCTACTGCCATATAGTGCCAGTTTCTGACTAGGAAATCAAAGAATATATTGGGGTTACGTGCACCCACAATTTTTGCTACTGCTATATAGTGCCATTGTCTGACTGGGAATTCAAAGAATATATTGGGGTTACGTGCACCCACAATTTTTGCTACTGGTATATAGTGCCATTGTCTGACTGGGAATTCAAAGAATATATTGGGGTTACAAATACCCTCATTTCTTGCTACTGCCATATAGTGCCAGTTTCTGACTAGGAATTCAAAGAATATATTGGGGTTACGTGCACCCACAATTTTTGCTACTGCTATATAGTGCCATTGTCTGACTGGGAATTCAAAGAATATATTGGGGTTACGTGCACCCACAATTTTTGCTACTGCTATATAGTGCCATTGTCTGACTGGGAATTCAAAGAATATATTGGGGTTACGTGCACCCACAATTTTTGCTACTGCTATATAGTGCCATTGTCTGACTGGGAATTCAAAGAATATATTGGGGTTACGTGCACCCACAATTTTTGCTACTGCTATATAGTGCCATTGTCTGACTGGGAATTCAAAGAATATATTGGGGTTACGTGCACCCACAATTTTTGCTACTGCTATATAGTGCCATTGTCTGACTGGGAATTCAAAGAATATATTGGGGTTACGTGCACCCACAATTTTTGCTACTGCTATATAGTGCCATTGTCTGACTGGGAATTCAAAGAATATATTGGGGTTACGTGCACCCACAATTTTTGCTACTGCTATATAGTGCCATTGTCTGACTGGGAATTCAAAGAATATATTGGGGTTACGTGCACCCACAATTTTTGCTACTGCTATATAGTGCCATTGTCTGACTGGGAATTCAAAGAATATATTGGGGTTACGTGCACCCACAATTTTTGCTACTGCTATATAGTGCCATTGTCTGACTGGGAATTCAAAGAATATATTGGGGTTACGTGCACCCACAATTTTTGCTACTGCTATATAGTGCCATTGTCTGACTGGGAATTCAAAGAATATATTGGGGTTACGTGCACCCACAATTTTTGCTACTGCTATATAGTGCCATTGTCTGACTGGGAATTCAAAGAATATATTGGGGTTACGTGCACCCACAATTTTTGCTACTGCTATATAGTGCCATTGTCTGACTGGGAATTCAAAGAATATATTGGGGTTACGTGCACCCACAATTTTTGCTACTGCTATATAGTGCCATTGTCTGACTGGGAATTCAAAGAATATATTGGGGTTACGTGCACCCACAATTTTTGCTACTGCTATATAGTGCCATTGTCTGACTGGGAATTCAAAGAATATATTGGGGTTACGTGCACCCACAATTTTTGCTACTGCTATATAGTGCCATTGTCTGACTGGGAATTCAAAGAATATATTGGGGTTACGTGCACCCACAATTTTTACTACTGGTATACAGTGCCATTGTCTGACTGGGAATTCAAAGAATATATTGGGGTTACAAATACCCTCATTTCTTGCTACTGCCATATAGTGCCAGTTTCTGACTAGGAAATCAAAGAATATATTGGGGTTACGTGCACCCACAATTTTTGCTACTGCTATATAGTGCCATTGTTTGACTGGGAATTCAAAGAATATATTGGGGTTACGTGCACCCACAATTTTTGCTACTGCTATATAGTGCCATTGTCTGACTGGGAATTCAAAGAATATATTGGGGTTACGTGCACCCACAATTTTTGCTACTGCTATATAGTGCCATTGTCTGACTGGGAATTCAAAGAATATATTGGGGTTACAAATACCCTCATTTCTTGCTACTGCCATATAGTGCCAGTTTCTGACTAGGAATTCAAAGAATAAATTGGGGTTACGTGCACCCACAATTTTTGCTACTGCTATATAGTGCCATTGTCTGACTGGGAATTCAAAGAATATATTGGGGTTACAAATACCCTCATTTCTTGCTACTGCCATATAGTGCCAGTTTCTGACTGGGAATTCAAAGAATATATTGGGGTTACGTGCACCCACAATTTTTGCTACTGCTATATAGTGCCATTGTCTGACTGGGAATTCAAAGAATATTTTGGGGTTACAAATACCCTCATTTCTTGCTACTGCCATATAGTGCCAGTTTTTGACTAGGAATTCAAAGAATATATTGGGGTTATGTGCACCCACAATTTTTGCTACTGCTATATAGTGCCATTGTCTGACTGGGAATTCAAAGAATATATTGGGGTTACGTGCACCCACAATTTTTGCTACTGCTATATAGTGCCATTGTCTGACTGGGAATTCAAAGAATATATTGGGGTTACGTGCACCCACAATTTTTGCTACTGCTATATAGTGCCATTGTCTGACTGGGAATTCAAAGAATATATTGGGGTTACGTGCACCCACAATTTTTGCTACTGGTATATAGTGCCATTGTCTGACTGGGAATTCAAAGAATATATTGGGGTTACAAATACCCTCATTTCTTGCTACTGCCATATAGTGCCAGTTTCTGACTGGTAATTTAAAGAATATATTGGGGTTATAAATACCCTCATTTCTTGCTACTGGTATATAGTGCCATTGTCTGACTGGGAATTCAAAGAATATATTGGGGTTACGTGCACCCACAATTTTTGCTACTGGTATATAGTGCCAATTTCTAACTGGGAATTCAAAATGCGCAAGGCTCCCGGAAAGGGACGTGGACGAGGCCGTGGGCGAGGTCGGGGGAATGGTTCTGGGGAGCAAGGTAGCAGTGAAGCCACAGGGCGTACCGTGCCTACTCCTGTGGGGCAGCAAGCATTGCGCCACTCCACAGTGCCAGGGTTGCTTGCCACATTAACTAAACTGCAGGGTACAAACCTTAGTAGGCCCGAGAACCAGGAACAGGTCTTGCAATGGCTGTCAGAGAACGCTTACAGCACATTGTCCAGCAGCCAGTCAGACTCTGCCTCCTCTCCTCCTATTACCCAACAGTCTTGTCCTCCTTCCTCCCAAAATTCCCAAGCTTCACAGAACAATAACCCCAACTGTCCCTGCTCCCCAGAGCTGTTCTCCGCTCCTTTCATTGTCCCTCAACCTGCCTCTCCACGTCACGATTCCACGAACCTAACAGAGGAGCATCTGTGTCCAGATGCTCAAACACTAGAGTCTCCTCCATCTCCGTTCGATTTGGTGGTGGATGACCAGCAACCCACCCTCATCGACGATGATGTGACGCAGTTGCCGTCAGGGCATCCAGTTGACCGGCGCATTGTGCGGGAGGAGGAGATGAGACAGGAGTTGGAAGAGGAAGTGGTGGATGATGAGGACACTGACCCGACCTGGACAGAGGGGATGTCAAGCGGGGAAAGTAGTGTGGATGTTGAGGCAAGTGCAGCACCAAAAAGGGTAGCTAGAGGCAGAGGCAGAGGTCAGCAGCTTAGGCGAAGCCAGGCCACACCCGGAATCTCCCAAGATGTTCCAGTTCGTACCCAGCCCCGAAAAACTCCCACCTCGAGGGCACGTTTCTCGAAGGTGTGGAGTTTTTTCAAGGAATGCGCCGAGGACAGATATAGTGTTGTCTGCACAATTTGCCTCTCGAAATTGATTAGGGGCTCTGAGAAGAGCAACCTGTCCACCACTTCAATGCGCCGTCATTTGGAATCCAAGCACTGGAATCAGTGGCAGGCAGCAACGGCAGGACAAAGGCCGCCTGCCGTTCACGCCACTGCCACTGCCTCTGCCACTGCCTCTGCCTCTGCCACTGCCACTGCTGACTGTGCTGGCGATGCACTCCAGAGGACGAGCCAGGACACCACTTCATCTGCCTCCGCCACTTTGTTGACTTCTCCCTCATCCTCCCCTGTTCCTGTCTTATCTCCTTCTCCTGCACCATCAAAGGCACCATCAGGCGCTTCTTTACAACAACCCACCATCTCTCAGACATTGGAGCGGCGGCAGAAATACACTGCTAACCACCCACACGCGCAAGCCTTGAACGCCAACATCGCTAAACTGCTGGCCCAGGAGATGTTGGCGTTCCGGCTTGTTGAAACTCCCGCCTTCCTGGACCTGATGGCAACTGCGGCACCTCGCTATGCCGTCCCTAGCCGTCACTACTTCTCCCGGTGTGCCGTCCCCGCCTTGCACCAGCACGTGTCACTCAACATCAGGCGGGCCCTTAGTTCCGCGCTTTGCACAAAGGTCCACTTGACCACCGACGCGTGGACAAGTGCATGCGGACAGGGACGCTACATTTCACTGACGGCACACTGGGTGAATGTAGTTGAGGCTGGGACTGCTTCCCAAACTGGCCCGGAGTACCTCGTCTCCCCGCCTGGCAGGGACACGAGAAGAACACCCCCCTCCTCCTCCTCCTCCACCGCCTCCTCCTCCGCCTCCTCCTCCGCTGTTAGATTGACCCCAGCTACGAGTTGGAAACGTTGCAGCACTGGCGTTGGTAGACGTCAGCAGGCCGTGCTGAAGCTGATCAGCTTGGGGGACAGACAGCACACTGCCTCCGAGGTGAGGGATGCCCTCCTCGATGAGACGGCAATATGGTTTGAGCCGCTGCACCTGGGCCCAGGCATGGTCGTTTGTGATAACGGCCGGAACCTGGTAGCAGCTCTGGAGCTTGCCGGACTCCAACATGTTCCATGACTGGCCCACATCTTCAACCTAGTGGTGCAACGTTTCCTAAAGAGCTACCCCAATGTTCCAGAGCTACTGGTGAAAGTGCGGCGCATGTGCGCCCACTTTCGCAAGTCGACAGTAGCCGCTGCTAGCTTAAAATCTCTCCAGCAACGCCTGCATGTGCCACAACACCGGCTTTTGTGCGACGTCCCCACACGCTGGAACTCAACGTTTCAGATGTTGAATAGAGTGGTTGAGCAGCAGAGACCTTTGATGGAATACCAGCTACAAAACCCTAGGGTGCCACAAAGTCAGCTGCCTCAGTTTCTCATCCATGAGTGGCCATGGATGAGAGACCTTTGTGACATCCTACGGGTGTTTGAGGAGTCCACAAGGAAGGTGAGCTCTGAGGATGCGATGGTGAGCCTTACAATCCCGCTCTTGTGTGTTCTGAGAGAATCCCTGATTGACATCAGGGATAACTCAGATCACACAGAGGAGTCAGGGATAGCATCCGATCCGTCACAGCTGGAGAGTAGGTCCACACATCTGTCCGCTTCATCGCGTTTAATTGAGGAGGAGGAGGAGGAAGAAGAGTTGTCCGATGATGTGATGGTGATACAGGAGGCTTCCGGGCAACTTCGAATCGTCCCATTGTTGCAGCGCGGATGGGTAGACATGGACGATGAGGAGGAAATGGAGATTGAACTTTCCGGTGGGGCCAGAGGAGTCATGCCAACTAACACTGTGGCAGACATGGCTGAGTTCATGTTGGGGTGCTTTACAACCGACAAGCGTATTGTCAAAATCATGGAGGACAACCAGTACTGGATCTTTGCTATCCTTGACCCCCGGTATAAAAACAACATCTCCTCTTTTATTCCGGTAGAGGGGAGGGCCAATCGCATCAATGCTTGCCACAAGCAATTGGTGCAGAATATGATGGAGATGTTTCCAGCATGTGACGTTGGCGGCAGGGAGGGCAGTTCCTCCAGTAGGCGACCAAGTTCTCACCGGTCCACACAAACGAGGGGCACACTGTCTAAGGTCTGGGTGTAAGGATCAAGACCAACACTGGGATTTATATCTGCCCGTACATGTATATAGCACTTTTCCCATCAGAATCAGGATATCTTGATAAGAAGGATTTGGAGGTTATGCAGGTAGGCAGTATTTAGCACGCTGATTTACATTTAAATAACTTCTCAGGGGGCTTATTGGTGCATAAGTTTTGTCGGGATGGCTATTTCATTATGCACGTAAAACCACCATGGTTTATATGGAATTTGCTTGTAGTTTGGTGATTTTGCATTTATATCATGTCCAATGTTTCTTTTATTTGTTTTGCTTGTTTTAAATGTTATTATTTTCAATGTGTGTTTACATGACATAGTTTCCATTTCCTTTTCCATTGGTTTGCATTTCCGGGACACCTCAGGTGTCCACAATCATGGTAAGGGTATTTATAGCAACTGAAGGGTGAAGTAAGTTATGCTACGACTAAGGGGACGTGCCTGTCCTTGAAACGCGTCAGCTGACTTTACTTTTGAAACATGGAATTGATTTAAGAGCAATCATGCCTGTAACATATACTGGATTTTTTTAAACAAATGTACAAATAAACGCTATGTTTTACTAAAAAGGGACACAAGGAGTGGAGCTGGAAATTTTTTCACTTTTTCTATGGACATTCCCCACAGTCGATGGGTCGTTTTCTCGTGCAACCTCCGTCCTGGAACACCTGGTCACACAACCACCCCGTTTGATTATTTGGAGTAGTTCAAGTAAGTGGGCTGTATTTGTTCCTTCCCCAATACTTCCCATTTATATTTGTATGTTATCGGCTATACGTGCCCTTGTCTTGAGCTCACAACCCAAAGTCTACGGACTGTTTCATATTTCTTGGCTTGTGGTTTATTACATACAAGTGAAATAATAAGTACCAGGTGAATGCGATTGCTATAGTGAAATCCGGTCAATGTGAACATGGACTTTTTCATTTAACCATTGCTTACACACAAGCTCTTTCAGTGGAAGCTGTTTTGAATGAAATCAATCTATTCAAGTTACGGGATCTTGGCATCTTTAACCCAGTTTTGGTTGTTATATACACCTTGATATCGACATATTTTTGCATAGTGCACACACGGATTGCTCATAAGTCATAAATCTACAACAAACGTGTTAGTCTCCAATTCGTGCAGGCAATGGAGGATAATATACCGGATCCTTTCTCTGAAGATGCTAGAAATAAAGCCTTGTTTGAGCTGTTCGATGATACTTCATCATCAAAGGAGGATGGTCAAGATTATAAAAGTTTATTATCCAAATTTCTTAAGATAAGCTCACAGGAATTGAGGACTTGGTGGGATTTTAAAACGTTAAAATCGTATCTTGACAAAGAGATGATCCCTAGGGGGTTGAGAATGCGTAAATTCCCGACTTTTATTTTCAATGAGGAATTCAAGAAAAAATGGGAATCAATCCTTACGGACTGCTCTTTAAAGTTAATCAATCTAATTGTTACGAGTGAGGAGGAGAGATTGAAAAACCTCAGGGTGGATATGAGCAAGTTGAAGGAGGATTTGTCCAAATTTAACACCAAAATGGACTATGATAAGGATATGAAAAGGATTCAGGATCGAATCAAGTCCCTGGAGGAGAAAATCATTTCAACTAAGCGCAACAAGTTGCAAAGGGACAAACAAGATTATGAACATAATAACGTATATGTATGGCATAATGATCAAACATCTTCTTTTTCTACTCCACGCTCCATCCTTAAAAGGTCTCGCAATCAACGAGGCAAAAGGTCATATGACACGCATAGACGTGTATCATTTAGTTCAACAGATGTTGAGTCCGACGTTTCGGATAAGGACTGTTACGTGGATAATGAAAGAGAGTTTTTTTCCCCCAGGGGAGCATCAAAGCCACCGGACATAAGAAATTTGGGAACATTGTCAGCACAACAAAAACGCATCAAAAGAGACAACACCGAGCAGGACGGAAACACCGCAGCAAAACAATCGCGGTATCCAACTCGCAGGAATCATCAACGTTAGACAGGACAGTGTCTCATGGACATTCTGAGAGTAGTAGTGATCGGTTCACCAATCATCCTGTTCCTTTAGAGGGGATAGGCTCATTAGCTCATAGTGTATTGAATCTCTCTTCAATGTCCTTAACATCTAGCGACATTTCCCTTTTGTCCAAGGGGTTGACCTTTGTACCATCGGGAGGTTTTGACTTGTTCGAAACCTTGCTTGATTTGAATAAGTTCATCAGAATGATCACGGTCAAGAGACATTTTGTTGATTGTGATGTTAGGGAGGTGGAAATTACGGATAGTAATTTTAGCAATGAATATGCGCATTTGTCATTTGTGGAACAGAATTGTTTGATGAATTTACAGACCCTCACGGATGGTGAAGCAGACAATAAAATTGATGTTGATGTTCAGGTTAAGAGAAATAATCCCCAATTTTATCCCTTAGCCTCAAGAAGTACTGCCCTGGACCAATTCCAGGTTGCAGTAGAGAAAGACCTTACACGGTTATATCAGGACACCTCCAAACGTAGTAGGAAGGCAAATCTTACCATTGATGAGAGGGAAAGCTTATATAATTTACGAAAAAATCACGCTATTACCATCAGAATGGCGGACAAGGGGGGTCTTGTAGTTATCTTAAACACGGAGGATTATCTCAAATCCGTATATGACATCATTAATGATCAAAAAACTTACAGGCAACTGTCCCATGATCCGACCATCGATTTTTCACATACATTGGATAGTTTGTTGGCTGAGGGAATTTCAATGGGTGTTTTCTCGGAGAGGGATGTTGATTTTTTAAAGAATCCTTCTCCAGTAGTGCCCATTTTTCACGGGCTGCCGAAAGTCCACAAAGGTGTGTTCCCTCCTCCACTCAGACCCATAATATCGGGAATCAATTCTCTGAACGAAAAAATGTGTCAATGGGTAGACCAAATCTTACAACCCTTGGTCATCAGGAGTCCCGGATATTTGAAGGACACTAAAGAGGTCTTGAAAATATTTGACACTTTTGAGTGGAGGAGGGAACACACCTGGCTCTCGTGCGACATTATTGCTTTATATTCATCCATACCTCACAGTGTTGCCATTCAGGCTGTCTCGTACCACCTAACTAAATACACTAATTTGTCACCCAATTATTGTCAGTATATTATAAATGTCATTGAGTACCTGCTGGCACACAATTATTTTTTGTTTAATAATAGGTATTACCTTCAGACATGTGGGGCCCCTATGGGGGCCAAATTCTCCCCATCTTTGGCCAACCTGGTGGTCGCCTGGTGGGAGGAGCAATTTATATATACTGACAGTAATCCTTACAAAGACCACATTGAGTGGTATGGTCGTTTTATTGACGACACCTTGATAGTGTGGTCAGGCAGTCAGGATAGGATATCTGGGTTTATTGAATATCTTAATGATAACCCATTTAATTTAAAATTCACATACCAAATGGAGTTGCGAAGTATAAACTTTCTTGACATAACACTCACAGGAAATGATTCGCAAGGCAAGGTGACAGTCAGTGCTTATCGCAAAGAGATGTCAGGCAACACCTTGCTACATGCCAGTAGCTCTCATCCTAGGCATACTGTGAAATCCTTACCAGTGGGTGAATTCACCAGAATAAAAAGGGCTTGCTCAGATAGCAGTGTGTATGAGAGACAGGCCAAGGATGTGTATGGGAGATTGAGGCAGCGAGGTTATCCCTCCTGGATGATAGACAGAGGAAAAAACATACTAGCAAATAAAGACAAGAGAACTTTATTATATGATCAAAAACAGTCAGCTGACAAGAGGGGTATTTATTTTACAACTAAATATAGTGATAATTATCAGGAAGTAGTTAAAATAATACGCAACAACTTACCTCTTTTAAGCCAGGACGATAAATTACACTCAATAATGTCTGAAGGTATTAACTTTGTAGCCAGACGTGGACAGACTCTGGGAAATTATCTATCACCCAGTATGTATGTGGCTACAGTTAAAAGGAAAAGTGACACCTGGCTACATTTGAATGGATTTTTCAAGTGTGGTCTACACAGGTGCCAAGTTTGTAAGTTCGCTAGAAAGAGCACCTTTTTCATGAATGCGGGAGGAACACAGAGACACAACATAAAAAGTTTTTGCAACTGCTCAACTGATCATGTCATATACATGATCAGTTGTAATATTTGTGGGCTCAATTATGTTGGGTGCACTATCAGACAAGTCAAAATTAGAATCTCTGAACATCTTCAAAGCATTCGGAACCCAAATTTATCCAAAACCACAGGAGTCTCAAAACATTTCCTCACGGAACATAGGGGAGATTTATCCTCCTTTGAGTTTAAAATCATAGAAAAGGTTGAGAGACCCCTGAGGGGTGGTAATTGGGACCATAAGGTCAAAATAAGAGAGGCCTTTTGGATCCTTAATTTGGGTGTCCGACATCCGACTGGACTAAATCGCAGGAATGACCTTGCGTATATATATTAGAGTGAATTTTGACATCACATATCTCCCATGTGCATGACAGATTCTTTCTTCTTTTTTGATCCAATAGAGAATTGATTTAAATGCACTTGTAGACAATATTGGGCAGTAGGTGTCATCATATATAGAGGGGAGAGAGTCACATTCGGGTTACATCTATCAGGTGGACTAATATCCAATATTTGGATATAGTATAAAATTGCAGCACGTATCACCCACCGTTTGTCCATTTGGTCCATTAACAGCACAATCTTGTTAGTAGTATATATACTTAGGATCAGGAGTGTATTTTCTGGTGCAGATAGTGGGATAGATCTTACAATTTAGGGGATATCCGGACAAAACTTCCATTTTATATGACATATTGGTTATTATGTTTTGGGTCTTGGAGACTGTGTATATCATCACTAGGATTATAGCAGTTATACTTACCTTATAAAATTGTAGGAGATATATATATATTTTATGTAAGAGGATATCCCTAGTGTAGTTATTTAGAGCAAGTGTATGAACATATTTGTTTCAAAATAACAAGAAAGAGAAGGTTTGAGATACAGTATATTCATACATACACAGCTCTACGGTGAGGGATCACATGGTAGTCCTTCATCTCGGTATATACATGTTGAAACCGAGATCGCGGAATTTAAATTGTCCACTATCGGCTTCCGTCCTTTTTCCTGGTGTAAGGATCAAGACCAACACTGGGATTTATATCTGCCCGTACATGTATATAGCACTTTTCCCATCAGAATCAGGATATCTTGATAAGAAGGATTTGGAGGTTATGCAGGTAGGCAGTATTTAGCACGCTGATTTACATTTAAATAACTTCTCAGGGGGCTTATTGGTGCATAAGTTTTGTCGGGATGGCTATTTCATTATGCACGTAAAACCACCATGGTTTATATGGAATTTGCTTGTAGTTTGGTGATTTTGCATTTATATCATGTCCAATGTTTCTTTTATTTGTTTTGCTTGTTTTAAATGTTATTATTTTCAATGTGTGTTTACATGACATAGTTTCCATTTCCTTTTCCATTGGTTTGCATTTCCGGGACACCTCAGGTGTCCACAATCATGGTAAGGGTATTTATAGCAACTGAAGGGTGAAGTAAGTTATGCTACGACTAAGGGGACGTGCCTGTTCTTGAAACGCGTCAGCTGGCTTTACTTTTGAAACATGGAATTGATTTAAGAGCAATCATGCCTGTAACATATACTGGATTTTTTTAAACAAATGTACAAATAAACGCTATGTTTTACTAAAAAGGGACAGAAGGAGTGGAGCTGGAAATTTTTTCACTTTTTCTAAGGTCTGGGACACCTTGATGGCACCCCCTCGCCAAAGTGCCGCCACGGAGGGTCCTAGTGTCACCAGGCGTGAGAAGTATAGGCGCATGTTGCGGGAATACCTTTCCGACCACAGCCCTGTTCTCTCCGACCCCTCTGCGCCCTACACGTATTGGGTGTCGAAGTTGGACCTGTGGCTTGAACTTGCCCTATATGCCTTGGAGGTGCTGTCCTGTCCTGCCGCCAGCGTCCTATCTGAGAGGGTGTTCAGTGCAGCCGGTGGCATCATCACTGACAAGCGCACCCGTCTGTCAGCTGAGAGTGCCGACCGGCTCACTTTGATAAAAATGAACCACCACTGGATAGAGCCTTCATTTTTGTGCCCACCTGTGTAAAGCACCCCAACATGAAACTCCATGTCTGTGCTCAACCTCTCAAATTCCTCCACATCCTCATACTCATCCACCATAAGCGTTGCACAATTCTGCTAATACTAGGCTCCCTCCACCATGATTTCCCCTAACTCTGCTGGTTAGAGGCTCCCTCCACCCTGATTTCCCCCAACTCTGCTGGTTAGAGGCTCCCTCCACCCTGCTTTCCCACAACTCTGCTGGTTAGAGTCTCCCTCCACCCTGATTTCCCCCAACTCTGCTGGTTAGAGGCTCCCTCCACCCTGATTTCCCCCAACTGTGCTGGTTAGAGGCTCCCTCCACCCTGATTTCCCCCAACTCTGCTGGTTAGAGGCTCCCTCCACCCTGCTTTCCCCCAACTCTGCTGGTTAGAGGCTCCCTCCACCATGAATTGGTCCAAACTGGGGTTTTTAGAGGCTCCCTCCACCATGAATTGGTCCAAACTGGGGTTTTTAGAGGCTCCCTCCACCATGAATTTGCCCAAACTGGGCTGGTTAGAGGCTCCCTCCACCATGAATTTGGCCTAACTGGGGTTTTTAGAGGCTCCCTCCACCATGAATTGGTCCAAACTGGGGTTTTTAGAGGCTCCCTCCACCATGAATTGGTCCAAACTGGGGTTTTTAGAGGCTCCCTCCGCCATGAATTGGTCCAAACTGGGGTTTTTAGAGGCTCCCTCCACCATGAATTGGTCCAAACTGGGGTTTTTAGAGGCTCCCTCCACCATGAATTGGTCCAAACTGGGGTTTTTAGAGGCTCCCTCCACCATGAATTGGTCCAAACTGGGGTTTTTAGAGGCTCCCTCCACCATGAATTGGTCCAAACTGGGGTTTTTAGAGGCTCCCTGCACCATGAATTGGTCCAAACTGGGGTTTTTAGAGGCTCCCTCCACCATGAATTGGTCCAAACTGGGGTTTTTAGAGGCTCCCTCCACCATGAATTGGTCCAAACTGGGGTTTTTAGAGGCTCCCTCCACCATGAATTTGCCCCAACTCTGCTGGTTAGAGGCTCAATCCACCCTGATTTTCAAAACAAATGTTGGTACCAACCTCAACTTACTACAAGGGCCAAATTCACTGCTGGTGACAAGCTCTCCTCACTGCAAGTGCCAAATACACATGTTTCAAGGTGTTTTCCTACTGTCAGAGAGGTGGTATTGAGTGTGTAAAGTGTGTAGTTGTTAGGCTGTGATGTTGGGGTAATAGAGGGTCTTTGGTGTGTTAGATGCCCCCAGACATGCTTCCCCTGCTGTCCCAGTTGTATTCCAGAGGTGTTGGCATCATTTCCTGGGGTGTCATAGTGGACTTGGTGACCCTCCAGACACGGATTTGGGTTTCCCCCTTAACGAGTATCTGTTCCCCATAGACTATAATGAGGTTCGAAACCCGTTCGAACACACGAACAGTGAGCGGCTGTTCGATTCGAATTTCGAACCTCGAACATTTTAGTGTTCGCTCATCTCTAGTTAACACTAATATAAATGAAAGCTCCAGAGTTTGCAACTTAAAGTGTAATTCCAAAACAGGCTATAAAGTTCCCAATAGAATATTCGAAGCACTGCCAGGGAGAGTCTTCCTCATACATCTTTACTTATTGCAACAAGTAGAGCTGTAGCATTTACCAAAGTGGAGATGGTTAGTTTAAATTACTGTATCTCTAGTTTTATACAACAAGCTGCCAAGATTGAAGCTCTAGCTACAATACAAATGGTGAAATCACAAGTTAAATACAGTCATGTGCATGTAACCTTTGTGGGAGTTTCCTCTTTCCTCCTGCAGAGTCTGCCAAGGGTACTCTTTGATTTAACTACACTCTGACATAGTGAAGCCTTGGTGATATGTCCTCCCTTGTATCTGACCTTGTATCTCTAACATTGGGCTAATTTGAGACAGCAGAGACAGCCAACACATAAGAGCAATGTACTATCAGATCTAGATATATGAACTATTGGACATAGATGTAAACCTCTAAAAAAAAAAATTTTTTTGCGCTGCAGTGTCATGGGGTGTTTGGTGATCATTTTTGTAATATACTTTATTATCCTATATAAACATCCTTTTTAATAGAAAACCAGCAGTAATATCCCCCTTACTAACCCTCTACCTGAGCTGTTAGGGAGCATTCACACGATGTAACGTGCAGCGTGATCTGGCACGTATACGGCGTGTCAGAGTTTGCACGGCGTAAAAGCTCCCATTCATTTCAATGGGAGTTAGGATCATATATGCCGCGTTATTTTGCGGCCGTGATTTTGACACGCCGTATACGTGCCAGATCACGCTGCACGTTACATCGTGTGAATGCACCCTTAGGGTGCATTCACACTGAGTAAACGCTAGCTTATTTTGTAGAGTAAAATTACACTTGTAAATTTTGCTATCCCATTGACTTCAATGACATTTTACAGGCGTATTTTTACAGGCGTATTTTTTACAGGCGTATTTTTTACAGGTGTATTTTTACACTTGTAAAAAAATATCATTGAAGTCAATGGGATAGCAAAATTTACAAGTGTAATTTTACTCTACAAAATAAGCTAGCGTTTACTCAGTGTGAATGCACCCTAAGGGTGCATTCAGACTACGTAACGCCGGGCGTGTATGAGAGCCGTACACGCCGGCATTACGGCAGACTGCCAAACACTTCCCATTCACTTCAATGGGAGCGCTCGTAAACGCCGCTGTTACGAGCGCTCCCATTGAAGTGAATGGGAAGTGTTCGGCAGTCTGCCGTAATGCCGGCGTGTACGGCTCTCATACACGCCCGGCGTTACGTAGTCTGAATGCACCCTTAGGGTGCATTCACACTGAGTAAACGCTAGCTTATTTTGTAGAGTAAAATTACACTTGTAAATTTTGCTATCCCATTGACTTCAATGACATTTTACAGGCGTATTTTTACAGGCGTATTTTTTACAGGCGTATTTTTACACTTGTAAAAAAATATCATTGAAGTCAATGGGATAGCAAAATTTACAATTGTAATTTTACTCTACAAAATAAGCTAGCGTTTACTCAGTGTGAATGCACCCTTACTAGGGAAAGTCCGTACACAGTTGTATTGTGAATATGTGGAGCTGAAGTATTTAACAAAGGGGGGTGGTCATTTCAACTAACTGTACTTCCAGTTTTATACCACCTAAGGTTGGGGCCTCATATGGCATAAACACCACAGTTTGGCTGCAGCGGAAATGCCGCGGAAAAAAACGTTTAGTTTTACAGTCCGTGTATAATGTATAGGATTCTAGCAAATCCCATGCACACACTGAGGAAAAAAATCTGCAACACAGACACTGCGATTTCCAAAAACATTGTGGTTTTGGAATTCGAAACATGTCAATTGTACCTAAGGAAACACTGGCCATTTATCTATAGGTCTAATGGAAGCAGAAAGTCTTCAGAAAAAAAATATGTTACACTTTAAATGATAGAAAATGGTGAAAAAAAATAAAAATCCCATATAAATCGCTGACTAATTTTAAATCCCTGTGTCAGAAAGTAGGACATTGGACACTAAGCAAAAAATGGTCTATTTATAATACAAAAAAGAAGAAGAAAAGGCATCTCTAGATATAGTTGTTGCAAGCTAGACAGTTTTTCATACTGTTTTTAATACTAGCCATCAGACAAAGCTTAAAAGAGTTGTCTAGGAACTGGTCTTGGTGGTTTCATGGACTTCAGGACTTCCAGCAATGAGGGCTCTGGCAATGAATGCCCTGGCAAAGAGGCCCCGACATGAGACAAAATAGAAATGAGAGACAACAAAGCAGTGGACACATGCGAGTATGCTTTTTTTTTTTTTTTTTTTAAAAAAGTTTATTTTACATCTCTCCTAACCTCCACAGAGGTTGATCCAATTCCTGGACAACCCCTTTTATATCATTTTAATATTTTTATACTAAGTGTGGGGAAGGTAGCTTGGTAGAAGCAGTGGTGTGGACCCAATCAATCAAGACAGGGACACAAACTATGCAGCAACCAGGTTTATTTAAAAAAAAAAAAAAAGGAAAATAAATAAACTTCAAGCACAAATGAGCAAAACAAAATACAGCCTTAACTTCAGGCAAAAATAAAACAAATTCCTGCTCGTCCGAGTGACTAACTAAACAGAAGTAATAACCTAACTATACTTGTGGCTTACTTCCAGCCACATAAAAAATACAAGCAATAATTGGTCTCAGGTTACAAGACAGACCCAGACACCTCCTCACTTCCTGGATCTGCCCTGAAGTGCAGGTTCTGCAACCTTTAGTGGGCCAGTTCGAGCCTCAGGACCCACACCTGGGGCTGAAACTTATTCTAGACCTGCACTGGACCACACATAAGGCAGGAATCTGGAGCTGATATAGCGTGACTCTAGCACTCTGCCTGTCACCTTCTCACATAAGTTATAACAATCTTTCTTACCTTGCTGGGCTTCTTCCAGAGCCTGCAGAATTGGTGAAATGTTCTCATTCCAGTAACTCCTCTCCCATTCAGTTTCTGATTCATTCCCTGATGATTCAGCTTCTGAATTGAAAGAAAAAGACATATAAAGAATAATAACATACTAAATAGTGACAATTATTTTATACTCCTTACTCTTTTGGCAAAACCAACAAAAATAAGAGCTTTACTAAAATAAATAAATAAATAAATAAATAAGTAAACCACCAGACTCAAAAGATTTTTTTTAATTTCTGTGTCAAACATTGGTCTGGGTTTGTACCCAGGATGGAGGGATAGATGGATACCAGTATTGTGATGCAATGATTTTCCAAGTTCTTTTTTATAATTTAAGTTTCTTTTCCACTCATGTCTATATAAGCATATTTTTCCATTTAAATCCTTTTTTGGATTGAATAAAAGTGATAAAACATAATAAAAACAACAAAATAATATTTTACGTGACTGTAATTACAATGTGCCATACAATAAATTCACACTGTAATGTTGCCTGTACTGCATATGAAACACTGAAGTAAAAAATAAAAAGACAGATCTTTTATTTTGGCATCCTTTTCACCCTAAAAACATTCTGCCACAAACAATCATACTCTATCACCAGTTAAAACAGAAGCCAATGAGATTTAGATGTAGTGCTGTATATACTGTAGCAAACCATAGATAATGTATGGTAGCACATGGAGTCCTATGTTAACACAATTCTATTGCCCCCATTACTTTATGTGTGCATTTTTATTTCATTATTGTAAATTGTAAAATTGTTTTGAATTTTTTTCAATAAAATTACAGTCAAGTTACAATGTCCTCAGGATATGGTTTTTCCATGGTCTTTTCAGGACTACTGAAACTTGTAACCACACTCAATATACAATGCTTGGCTGGAGGTTCCAAAAATCCAGCATGGTCATTCAGTGGTAAACCCCCTATATTAGCGAAGTACATACACTGACTAGTAGCGCCTTCTATAGGAAACTGCAGTACTACATGTTTCACCTGTGCCACAATGAGCCTCTCATTGAGAGCAGCTCCATGTTATTTTGGAGGTACCCTGTATACACCATTAAGGACCATGAAAAATCATCTGACTTTTTTTGTGAGGATTTACTAAATCTACATTAGTTAGCACTCGCTCCTGTAGCTCTATGGAGTACAGAGCGTACTGTGCCTACTTGCGTAAGTGGCCACAAAAGAATGGCCACCCGCAGAGCCCACTTGCGCATGTGTTGAATTTTGCTCCCCCCCACCGTGCGCCAGAAGAAGACGAAAGAATTGGCCGTTGCTGAAGAAGATGGAGGCGGCGCTGGAGAGCGTTCTCTCGCAGCATTGGGGACTGTTTGAGTGCTGGGGTCCGCCCCCAGTGCTGCGAGAGAACTGATTTGCATACTGACAAAATCGGGATTTCAAATGAACGGCAGCGCGGAGAACATATCGAAAGATAGGAGAAGAATAGCCTTTCTTAAGGCTATTCCTACATGTTTGAATGATAGGATCCCTTTAAATTAAATGAAATGGCCTGAACATTATGTGGGGAGATGGACTCCCCGCATTATAGTTATCTATAGTCCCTGCTTCCCTGGGAAATACAGCACTATAGTGATTACAGTACAGGACAGTATTCTCAGGGAGGCAGGGACTCCTAGCCTCAGAGATAATTACAATGCAAGGAATCTGTCGCTCCCCACAGTGTTTAGGCCACTATAGGATCAAATTTTACAGCTGAATACAGTAGTTTGAAGCCATGACGCTAGTGTGAACACAGCCTAGCAAATGCAATGACTGTGACTGTGTGACTAAAATATGATATTTTTTAAGTCTTTGCATAATAAGTCCTTCTCTTACAAAACTGCAGACCAAAATCATTGAAATAACCATCAGAGAGCTGTGAAACATTGTTAAATCCAATACTGGATTATGATGGATTAAAATAGAGTCCTACAATAAGGAATATTTATGCAGTTTCAAGTACTGGGTTTACATGAATTTTGAACAGAAGATGCATTTGGATATTATTTAAAGCAATTCTTTGTGTTTTTTACAAAACCAAGTCATCACTTTTTTTTTCTGTGTCAATAACCTTGAGAAGTGGTTTTGCATCTATCACTTTGGGTTTCAGATAATGAACAGGAAACTTGAAAAAAAAAACACAAATGAGTATTGAAGTTTGCGGTTCTAAGTGGTGTACTCTCAGCACACATAGCTCTGCTGGTCACAAAAAAACTACCCTGTCTTCAGCGATTGGCTACTGTTTTTAGCACAGAGTTTCTGGAGCCCTAGCAACACTGTAGCAGTAAAGCCTCTCCCACATACACTTAAGTCGTACATTGTTCTTGATTGTCTCCTCCAAGTGCTCACCGCAACAAAAAGAAGTAAATTGACAAACAATTCTGAAAATCTGCTGAGATATAATTGTAATATAACTAATATAAACTGGGATAAGAAAAATAAATTTACACTACGGTAAATAAACCAATGTGTAAATATTATATTATTATTATATGTGGATAATATCACTATAGAACAGAGCATGCAATGGTTTGTAGTATGTGATCAAGGATTAGACTACAGAATCACATTTTCTTTAACATGCATGCTCTTGTCAGTGACCCTGTTTTTGCACAGCACTGACAGTATGCCAGAGAAAAAAAAACACAAGATTAATTTACTAATACTGAAGAACAGGCCCTATTGCTGACAGCAACCAATCAAAGCTCAGCTTTCATTCTTCTATAGTAGTTTAAGACATTAATGCTAAGCTCCGATTGGGTCATTGATTTATGAAGAAGAACGGCAACAAATCAATAGAAATGTCAGCCTTCGCCAATATTCACAACCCATCACAACATTCACAGAATATCAGTGTTTTAAACCACTACCAAGTTTTAAGCAAATTATACTGGTGTATTCTAATAATACTAGTCAGTACTACAGCCAGATATACTTATATTATGGCATGCTTTTTTAACAGATACATGTCCTACATCATTTTATCTATCACATACATAATATTGGCTTGAGATTTTTTTTTTTAAATACTTAACATATGAGCAAAGCTCCGGAAGGCACGATTATAGATTATGGCTAAGACCCCACGAAGCGAAACCTCAAAAAATGCACAGCACATTTCTACCCCTATTATACCTATATGAAAAATGCTATCGTGTCCACAGCTCATAATTGTGGTGCTGCGATTTTCAAAAGCAATTCTGAAAACACAGCTTTTCCGCTGTGCATTTTTTAGTCTTTTAGGAGACTTCTATATGACATTAGTAAATATAATTCAGTATGACATTATATTGATTCCAGACATAGAAATGTTCTAAGGTATGATCTAACATAAATTTCTGAACAGTCCTGTAGGTCTTTGCTAGGCCCCAGGATGTTCAAAATCATTAGAATTAGCAACCCCAAATCTGGGACCTGCATGCAAATGAAAATGTGCGCCCCCCTATCTGTCAGCACCGTGATGAGCATTAAAAGAGTTTAACATCATGAACAAAGATCAATAGTCAATTCAGTTGGTTTGGATATTACTGGGCAAGTGCCAAGGCTCAAATTGGCAGAAAAAAGACAGCGTATAGGGATCACTTGATAGCTTTGAGGGAAACAGGAAGATAGTTATTGAGGTACTTGTGGAAAGTACAGTAGCGGGGTCCATCAGGAGAAGAAGAGCTGGTGTTGTGAGGAGAAGAATATTGGCTCTGATTAGAGATGAGCGAGTACTATTCGAAACGGCCGTTTCGAATAGCACGCACCCATAGGAATGAATGGAAGCGGCCGGCAAGCAGACTTTGGCTGCGTCCATTCATTCCTATGGGTGCGTGCTATTTGATACGGGAGCTTTGAATAGTACTCGCTCATCTCTAGCTCTGATGGATCATTCCATCAAAACCAATACACTGTATTTCCAATGTTTAGACCAGGGGTAGAGAACGTACGGCTCTCCAGCTGTTGCAAAACTACAACTCCCAGCATGCATACTGGTTCTGCTGTTCTGGGAACTCCCATGGAAGTGAATGGAGCATGCTGGGAGTTGTAGTTTCAGAGCAGCTGGAGAGCCAAAGGTTCCCTACCCCTGGTTTAGACTATTTTCTCCTTCATCACTGTGCAAAAGGGACATGGATGGCATCCGCTATTAATAATGGGCAACTCTGAAGTCATTCAGTGTCAAGAGTTGCTTTCGGTGTGCGTTTGCTAAAAAGAGGGTCTTCTCAATTATCAAATATACCTAATATAATATAATATAATATAATATATCTCAAGTAGATGGTGGTGGACTATAGTAAACAGAGAAGTGCTCCGATCCTGGTGGAGATCCAAGGGACATGCACTGAGATAGTGAAGACCTATAAGTACCTGAGTGTTCTCCTCAATAATAAACAGTACTGGGCTGATCAGCTGGATGCGCTGCACAGAAAGGGTCACAGCAGGCTCTACCTGCTCAGGAGGCTGAGGGCCTTCGGAGTCCAGGGGACACTTCTTAGGGCCTTCTTCAACTCTGTGGTTGCCTCAGCCATCTTTTTCGGTGTAGCCTGCTGGGGGAGCAGTATATCAACCAGGGACAGAAATATACTTGACAGGCTGATCAGAAGGGCCAGCTCTGTCCTGGGGAGCCCCCTGGACCCAGTACAGGTGGTGGGTGACAGAAGGATACTGTCCGTGGTGAGCTCCATGCAGGAGAACAAATCCCACCCCATGTATGGGACCTTGATGGGACATGGCAGCACTGTAAGTGACCGTTTGCTTCACCCCAAGTGTGAGAAGGAGCGCTATCGCAAGTCCTTCCTCCCAACCGTGATCAGGCTAGATAATCTACATCAGACCAAGCAAAGATCACTCCGCACAGAGAACTAATGATTATGATGTCTTCCTTCTTTCTTTCTTCTCTTCCTTAGCTGCTATGGACTCCTAGTATATCTTCTCTTCTCAGCATATGTGTGTCTACTTCCGTAATATATTACTGTGTTATTATCCTGTATCTGTATTACTATGCTGCTGTAACATGCTGAAATTTCTCCCACTGTGGGACTATTAAAGGATTATCTTATCTTAATAAAAATGCTTTTGAAAGAGTGTTTTACTTTTTTAACTCCTTTTTAGAACTTAAAGTAACAAACGCTATATACAACCTGTCCATTCATCCGGGGATCTAGCAAAGAATCTCTGTCCAGGTCGTCAGTCTTCTTGACCTTTGAGCCGCATAGGAGTGCATCAGTCAATCAGTCAATGAGCAGTGATGCTTTGTTCAAATGCTTGTGCACAGGCAGAAAATAAGCAAAGACCGGGGACCCGAACTGAGATTCTCTAGTGGATCCAGGGGTGTAGCTATAAGGGGTCCAGTGGTAGCAGTCACTACTAGAGCCCCAAAGGTCACTCTGCTGCATAAAATCTTCCATTATTAACATTCAATGAGAAGCTTATACAAAGTTATTCTGTCTTACAACACAGTCTCCTTTATTCTTTTGTTGTTGGTTCGGCCATATGCAGGAGGTTCCTGGTGAAACCCAGGCATGTCCATTGACATTTTTCTGCATGTAAAATTCTGTTTACGTGCATATCACTTCTTGGGTAGACATTGCTTTTGCCAAGTTGAGAGTTGGATGGTGGTATTTAGTTATGCTTTACAGTATAGCACACCGTAAGAATAAGCAAAGGTATGGAGCAAGGCAGTAACACAATAGTGTAGGTTAGTAGCATTCTTACCAGTAGGAAATACAATGACACATCAAGTCAGGGACAGTCAAACTGTGTTTTCAACCTGTGTAACTGCAAATCGGCCTTGTAGTAAAGAAACAACTACCCTAACAGCAGCTAGAAAATTCCAGCTATGTGTTAGAGTACATGTAAGAAAGACATAAAAGGGAAACTCTATAATGAACAGAGGTCATCAACTTCATGTAACTGTTCTTGCATCAAAGAAAAAAAAAACAAGAAAAATGATTACCTTAAAGTAAATAGAGCCTATTTCTTCTACATAGAGTCAAAGAAAATACTATGGTACAAGAACTAGTAGGTAAAATACATATTAAAGTTTTACCTCTATGTAAGGCCTTGGATTCATCTGGAGATGGAGACTTGCTCTTGTTTCCACCAATGTTGCTAAACAATCAATAATAGAGAATCAGTGTGAGGGTTTATCATAGCCAAAAAAAATAAAACATACCCAAACAAGACAGTAAATTAATGTACCAGTAGTTTTATAGCCAGTCAACTAATACATTTCTCTGATCTAGTTCTTACATAACTAGTTATAAATCAGGGTCAGGGGATAATCATACACATTAGGGAAAGTGTGTACCTACATAGGCATACGGAGACTTACAAGTCATTCCTGCTCCGCTAGGGATTCTGGGTAAAAAATATGCAAGTCTATTGTCCAGGATGTAATTAGGAGAACAGTGCCTCTGTACGCTGCCCTCTAGGGGCAGCTCCCTTAACATCATGCATGACTCAGTTAATAAGCCTACTGACATGATGCGGGGTTTATTGCCAAATTAGTATTTCTATTCCAAAAGGAACAGATTCCCAGCTATGGACAGCGCTGTTTCTGTCTTTTGGACCTCGTCAGCATAGCCCAGGGATACTAATTTGGCAGAGTGAGAGTCTATAGACCAGGGTCAGGGCATAATCATACACATTAGGGAGAGTGTGTGCCTACATAGGCAGTACGGAGACTTACAAGTCATTCCTGCTCTGCTAGTTAATGTTATAAATCAGAATGCATAGTACTCTACCTTACTAAAATTCATTAAAAAGTCTAGGCCACTATAGATCATCAACAAAGTTCATGAAGAAAGGTCGATTTATGCTTATGAACAAAAAGGTTTATACATAAACAACATTAAAAAGGCTTTTTAAAAAAAATTCAACAATTTTTTTCAAATAGTTTATTGATCTTTCATTATTATCATAGTATGGTCTAGGACAGACCTGGGCAATGTATGGCCCGCGGGCCACATCCGGCCCTCTGCCTGCTTCTATCTGGGCCAGAGCATAGCTTTTGGAAGTTTGTTCACGGACTTGTGATTACATCAATACAGCCTATCACCAGGATAGGCTATGACTCGTTAGTGGGCGGAGCCACACAGGACAGCGTGAAACAGCAAGCAGCCGGCAATGGAGACTGCTGGATGATAAAGAACAGAGTAGAGACAGCATGTGTGAGCAAGAGGGGGGAACTAGGGGAAGATGTAGGGGGGCAGTTAAACTGAATGCAGATGGAGGGTGACAATAAACTGGGGGACAGATGGAGGATGAAATTAAACTGGGGTCAACTGAAGGAGGATATTAGACCATGGGGGCAACTGGAGGAGGATATTAAACCATGGGGGGTAGCTGGAGGGGGATATATCTGCCTCTAGTTGCCCGCGGTTTAATGTCCCCCTCCAAGTATCCCCATTGTTTAATGTCCCCCTCCAGCTGCCCCAGTTTAATGTCCCCCCTAGTTTCTGCTAGTTTACACTGGGGCACAAGGAGAGGGACTTAATACCTTGGGACATTTGGAGGGGAACATTATAATGTGGGGACATATAATGTACAAGAGACTGTAGGAGGATTATACTTTGTGGGGGCACATGGAAAAATGATTGCGAATGGGCGTAGTCAGCATAGAAGTGGGTGGAGCTAAATTTGCCACGACGCGCATGGCCCTCTAGAACCGTTACAATTTCTCATGTGGCCCCATGGGAAAATTAATTGCCCAACCCTGGTCTAGGGCTATATTCAGATTTCTGATGGCTGTTGTCAGAACTAAGAAACCAACCCGCTTGAAGTTAAGACACACTATGGGAGGCATTCACACTACCATTAGTAGTGTCCGTTCCTAGCATCCATTATAAAATGTTAACAACGGACACTAACAGAACCGTCATAAATCAGAGGGGACTTTATATGTTGTCTGTTAGTGTCCATTTATACCAAATCCATCACATGTCCGTTTTTTTTTTTTTTTTTTTTTTTTTTAAATACAGTAAGTACCTGGGGTGCAGGACTTGTGTCTGTTCAAAATTTAAAATTCTGGCTATTCCTTTCCATTGCAGAACAAAATCTGCAGCGAAAATGCTGTGATTTCAAAAACCATTGCGTTATTGTAAATTGTAACATGTCATTTATACCTATGGAATCACCGGCTTTTTCCGTATAGGTAAAATAGGCACAGAAAGTCTGTGAAAAACATTGCATAAAAAAACGTGATGCGTTTCTGCTGCAGTCTTTTCAGCAGTGTTTTTCATCTGCGGCTCACTATGTGGTGCCTTAGCCTTAAACTCTCATAGTGTTTCTCAATGGCATCCTTGAAGATTCCATTTTTTTTTCTTTAAAACATCTGAATAGTATAATACTATGTCCCTGCATGCGGACCCTAAACCATTTATAATTCTGCAATATTTAAAGAGAATTCTAGAGAGGTGTTTAGTAGATGCAATTACACACTCTAGTTTTATATAAAGAAAGTAATGTATTATTGCAAGCTAATGGTCTTAAAAATGTTAATAGACTAATGCATTCTCCAGGAAAATATTGCACGCAGCCACACCCCAGGAAACCAGTAGATTGCAAAGGAAAGGCATACTGAGCCATATCTGAATATACAGTACATTGCTGCAACCCAGCCTTAGCTAAACCGCTCACATTACAATAGAGACCATGTCAGACTGAAGAACCAAAGATGACCACCCAACAGCCACCTGGTAATAGCCTACATCACGACTACTTCACTGAAATCTTGCATATGTGCTAACTGCCCTCCAAACAGTGCTGAACATTATTGAGTAGTTTCCCTGTATTGTCATCCCCCGTAGTACTGTGCATATCCCAGTAGCTCAGCATCAGTACTGTATGTTGAATGACACAGCCATAGAACACACTGCACGCATGTGCAAGATTAGCACCATCTGAACAGCTTCTACCCTCACCTGCTGTCTCTATCCCCCTTACCTCATAGAGTGTAAGCCCTTGTGGGCAGGGCCCTCTATCCCACTGTACCAGTTGGTCACTGTTAGTAGTGTACTTGTTTTATGTATTGTATGTAGACCTTAAAATGTTCAGAACCATTGAATTATCTGTGCTCTATAAATACTACTATTAATAATAATGACGATTGTAGTGAGGGAGCTGTGATGCAGGCATAGCACATATTACAAATTTTGGGGCCCCTCACTGGAAAAAAATTTCTATGGTCAGTATAGGCCATAAACACCTTATCAGGAGTGGGCCTTATCAGGAGTGGGCCGATACAAGCCCCCAGACTGATTAGCTGTACAGCGCCCATCCTGTGTCCAAAACGGGGCTGTAAGCAGAAAGCTCTGTCCAATGGAGAATGTCACTGGTTATTAAATCCTTCTAGTGATAATGCATTGACTTTGCTAGCCTTCCCCTGGTCTATATAGCAAAGCTGAGAAGTAAGCAACAGGAGAAAGGAAATATTATTGTGTTAGCTCTAATGGTAGCTTGAAAATTGCTATAGAAAGGAACTAAAAATTTTATAGAATTTGTACCAAAAACCTGACCTAAAAATACACAATAATAATTTCCAATAATACAGTAACATCACTTATTCTCAGAAATTTATTATAACTGCACATTAAAAACAAACCTTTTTATTACCACTAGAGGTCTGTCTTGCCAGCTAAGAGCTTCAAACAAGAAATTTATGGATTTCAAGAAAATGGTAAAAATGATCTATAACTTCATTCTCCAGAGAAAGTATAAAAATGTTTACATTGTTAATTGGAAGGAAATCATAATGGCAAGTGGCCAAAAGCATGTGGAGACTAACATTATTTTCATTTGATCATTTTATCATTGTCCTCCTAATTTATAGGAATTGCACTTGAAATCAGAGTTATAGAACTATCTGGAAGGAGCAGACAGATTCAACCACAGAATAAATAAAAAACAAAAAACAATGGTCAATCCACCATAATGGTTGCACCACAATCCTGGCATAAAAAAGGCGCAGATCGCCAATCTGTGACTAAATAAACACCACTTACAATTAAAATAGTCGCAAGTGGCGGTTTTACTTCAGTCTCGTCAACTTTCTGACAGTGGGCAGTGAAGCAGGTGTGGCCACCACCCGTGCCAAAAAGTTGTGTAAACAACAGTAAAATCTATGCCAGGAATGAGTAAGGATACCAGGAAGATGTACCCAAGTCATAATAATAATTCTTCCTAAAGACTTGAAAATAGTTATAGAGCAAAACTTCTCATGTAAGCTGATCTATACTCTCAAATCTGAAATCACTGGGCAGACATCATTTACAAGATATACACCCACATATAAATGGAGCATGTTTAAGCACTTTCCATTAACAATGCAAAGTCGTTAAGACACAAATATGACGCAGAGCAATGCAAAAATCACAATCGCTAAATAAATTGTTATTGCAAGTGCTTTCCAATAATTGCTGAAAGGAATATGGAGAATTACAAATTTCTCATGGGTGCCACCTGAGAGCAACATCAGAAGGAGTGCAGCACTGTATCTGTGATATTACACAGCAGTGTTGTCGTAGGATTATTTAATAATGACAGAAGCCAAGCAATATGGCCTATCCATCAGCTACATGCCACTTCCAATGCCTGTACCGATTCCGTTTTAATAAGCAAAACAGATATCATATATAAGGAGCGGGCCCTGGTAACACATAGTCAAGTTTCACTTTGTAATAATTGACATTTAACATTATTGGTTAATACAGAATCACTTTCAGCTCATTTTTTTCTGCATATTCCTATTGTGCCCATCTATCAGAGACAACGTCCTTGAAGGCTGCTTGGCAGTGATCAATATTTTTTTAATTCTCTGCAAAACATCTGCAGAGTATTACAAACAAGATACAAGAATAAAATTCAGATAGATAGCAGTTAATACTGACACTAAAATTACATATCCCATATAGTGGCCAGGCATAGTTACTGCAGCTCAACTCCCATGGACATTAATGTCTAATGGGTGCTGAGCTGCAGTGACAGCAGGGACTGAATAAAGCTATCTGCTTCCGACCCAGTGTTACGTATACTTCAGGCACTGGAAACAGCCCTGTACAGCTTATCAGTGCTGAGTCATGGATTGGCTCCCCCACCAATTAGATATTTATAGCCTACCCTAAGGACAGGCTTTAAAATAATCAATCCTAGACAAACCCTTTAAGTAGCACCAAAACACAAACCCGTATTTCTTGATATTTTGTGGGTATGATGTCTCTTCAGCTTTTCCTTGTGCTTCCAGGTTACCATAAATATTGTAGTCAAGTTGGGTTGCGGAATTGTTTAAGGAATGAGAAGTAATGTCTTCTTCAGTGGTATCCTCCTTTATAAATTGTGTCTGTTTGCAGATGTTCAAACTCTTTCCTGTATGAGTAAACAATAAAATATTAATAATAGCATTTCTTAGAATCATCATTTACCAAATCAAATACATAAAAACAGAGTAGTCTGAAAATAGACTTTGTTACCAATAAGGCTCTCTAAAATAATGTAAATGCACCATGACCCTATGTGCGACTTCTCTTCTGTGCATTTCAGCGTCTAAAGGCCTGAAAACACTGGCAAGCTATCATCATGATTTGCATGATTCTGAGCAACCATAACAATAATTGTCAAATGTGAATGAAGGTCATGCTTTTGTAAAAAAAATTTAAAAAAAATCATCCGGGTCTAATCAGGAGTGGGATGTCGCAACAGAATGCTGATACACTGCATCGGTATCCCATCATGGCTAGACCACAGCAAAAATGCCGGCGGGGGAACATGAAGAGGAATTCCTCTTTATTTTCTGCTGTGTGAACATACCCTTAAAGGGGCAGAGCGCTGTGGATGACACTGTTACACAAAGACACATGCACACAGCTTTACTCCAGGTTTCCATAACAACCAATCGCAGGTTTTTCACTAATATCCAAACTGAGATATACATCATCACATGACGCTTATGGACCAATGGTAACTCGCAGGTTCTTCAGTTTTCACATACACACAGCTTTACACCAGATTTCCAAAGCAACCAACCTATTCTCTACATAAATAAAAAATGAAATATACACATGCAAAGCCAGGTCCTTCTGCTAGTATTTTTATAATTACTACGCCTCTTTCAACATGCTTTATTATCATTATAATTATTATTGTTATTAATAAGCAAAAAAATACCCTCTATTTGATGTTTTCCAGAATTCGCCAAGATGTTTTCATGAGATGTAGCTACCAACAAATGTGTCCGAGTTCTACTAGGCCTTCTAGGTGGCACTGTGTGCAAAGGAGGTTGAGGGAATGATGCTATAATTCCATCATCTGCTTCTGGAGATGGAAGTTTTGGCTTCTATGAAAAGAAAGAAAATGACATATGGTTTTTAAACATATACTGTTGACACTATAAATATGGTATTGCTGATATAAGAGATTCCACATTAAAATCATATACAGTAGCAATGAAATAGCATGTATAAAGCTCAACTTTTAACATGACAATAGTCTAAAATTAAAAAAAAAAAAAAAAAAAACACCAAAAAACATAAAATTGAATCGGGTCTGTATGGACTTTAATAGTCACAGAAATAGATATATGATGGCATTAGGATATAATCACAAGACATTTGTGGTCCCACAACTACATGTGGAATCACATAGAAATGTATTAGGTTCCAACGTATGGAATATGTGGTACCCCCAAATGTGTATTTTTTTCTGTTTTGGAAAAACTCACTGGGACAGATTTATCAAGACTGACTTACAAAACACCAGTCTTAATAAAGGCCCCCAACAGGCACAGGGCACTGCTGATTTATGAAGAGGGTCCAGGCTCACATCTGTACAACAGAGTACAGATCTATATAAGTAAGGAACTGGCAAATATTTCCATTATTATCCACACCAGAAAACTGCACAATGCACATGGAATTAATGGTGCTATATAAATAAATAATAATAATAATGCGGCGAGCAAGTTGCAGAACGGAGGCCTTGCACCAAATGTACACCACAATATCATTCGTCTACAGCAGAAAACTGGCATAGAGGTATGGACAAATTCTCCCCTATGAGTTTTGTTTGGAGGGGCTTCATAGACTATTAGGTTGTGGTGTAGTGATTCGGTATATACTGGGGTCATCCTTCACTTCACTTCTGCCATCATGGCGGACTCATGGAAAAATAATTTTCCATGTCTTCCCACATGAAAGCGAAAGTGGAGACATAACAAATAAGACGACCAGGGAGAGGATACCGCTTGAAGGAAGTAATGACCAAAAGCTAACTCAGTATCTTGTAAAAGTGATGGAGCTATACTAAGTTACTGCCTTACACATCTGGTCAAGAGAGGACTCCCCTTTTTCAGTCCAGGAAGAGGACATGGCCTTAGTTGAGTGGGCTTTAATACTTGGGGAAATCTGTACTCCATCTTCTGAGTAACAGTTATAAATCATGGATTTAACGATAAAGGTTTCATTTTTCCTGTGAATATGAGAATGTTCACGTTTTTTTTCCAGTTAGAAGTGACTTCCGGGTGTCTGAGGATTGATCTTCTCATATCCAGTGCATGCCATTGTTTTTCTGATTTCTGCTTCTCACATAATTAAGGAAGAATATTCTCTTGTTCCCTGTGGAAACTTGAGACCACTTTAGGAAAAAATGTTTGGATCGAGTCTGAAAATTATTCTATCAGCGGTGATTCCTATATAAGGATATTTTCTGAATAGGGCCTGGATCTCTCCTAACCTTCTGGCTGAGGTAATAGCAATTAGAAAAGCTGGTTTATACAATAGGAACTTAAGGCTCATGTTTTCTAAAGAAACAAATGGAGGTTTTGATAAGGCTCGGAGGACTAATGCAAGACCCCACTGAGGTATAAGAGTATCGACATAAAGTCTTGGTCTAGAAACTTCTAGCGTGTTTTGTGATCTGACGTTTAGGGTCAGTTCACACGTGAACTGCCCGCGCGGGTTTTGACACCGAGAGAGATGCGGTGAGCCGCGTCTCTCTCTTGTCAAAACCCGCCTACCACGCCCATCGCGGTCGCGGCTTTCCCCTCCACTGTCGGCTCAAATGAATGAGCCGACATAGGAGGGAGCCGCCGGGGGCGGGCATGTCGTTTCTTTTCTCCGCTAGCGGCAGCCCGCCGCTAGCGGAAAAAAAAAGCCCGGTGGTCTACATAGACCACCATTGTAAAGGGGCGGATTTTGAAACGAAATCCGCTGTCAAAATCCGCCCCTTTGCCTACGTGTGAACTAGCCCTTAGTGAGAAAAAGGTCTTTGCTTTTGAGTTCATTCTGATTGCGAATGGATCCACCATAGGAATGCCCAGTGATGAACCAGTGACTGGAATAAATATTGATTCAGGCACCATTTCTGCTCAAGAAATCCACAATCCTGATCTCTGACCCTTTGAGATAAACTGCTAATAGAGACAGTAGACTTTTCTTCTGCCCAGGAAAAAGATTTATAATTTATTTATTTTATAATTTCACTGTTGTTATGGAATTGCCATTGGAGCAATTCTTAAAATATGCATATACCAGAGAGCAGTAGAAAAAGCAACCTACAATCTCACTGCACTGGGACATAGATCTAAGACACTCCAAAAGTTCTTCACCAGTACCTACTGCGAAGCTGGTTGGACTTATAATGAATCTGGACCAGGGTTATAGTCCCAGTAGCTTAGTGCAAAAAAAGCAAAAGCAAAAAGCTCTGCAATCTGAATACAAACCAAGTCCCACAGTACTACTTACTAGGCAGATCAAAACAGATGAGCTGAATCATATCCAGGCATGATCATTCTAAGAGGTCAGACTCAACGCCGAAATCAGAAGACAAGAGAATATCCAGTATACAGTGTATAACAGTAATACATAGATATGAATAGTTCTGAAGCTATGAGTTCTAGAACAAAACTTAGTAATAATTAACTAATGGCAGGCACCTGGGACGTAGAGAACAGTCCTTAAAAATCCCTGCTGATAGGTTCAGCGTTGCAGAGCTGTGACAGCTAAAGAAAGATTAATGTGTTGGCATGACAACCTTAAAGCAGCAGTAGCAGAGATCAGAGCAACAAAGTGAGATTCCTAACAGTTCTAGTTTTTTGGCTTAAAATATTTTTCCAACAGGCCTTAGTTAGAAATTTTACAGTTTGTCTTCTGTAGTCAGCTTGTTTTCACAAACAGTGGCCGCTTGGTCAGAACAGGCTGCTCAGTCCCCTTATCAGTGAAATCTGTCAGAGATGCTATCTGTGGACTCAGTCTGTAGAAATTACAGTATTTCTACTTTCCTGGAACCTGGTAAAAATTTATGTAAGCAGTACACTTATCAGTGTGATAATAGTTTCGCTTAAAGAGGTTGTCCAGGCAAAACAATTATTTTTAAACTAGGCTGGGGGTAGGTAAAATAAATAAATAAATACATACATATATATATATATATATATATATATATATATATATATATATATATATACATATATCAAACTCAGCTGTCCCTCCCAGCGCAGTCCGGTCCTACTGCTCCGGTGTCTTCTCAATGTGAGACTGCTCACAGGCTGTGACATCCCGAAACCCCTCCACACGACTTCTGAGGCCAAACAGCAGCTTCAAGAAAAGACTTCTGGATGTCACAGCTAAGAGATCACATGTCCTTCCCTGAGGCTGCCAATTGGCCTCAGTGATCATGTTGGGGATTTCCGCCAGAAGACGTCAACGGATCGGGAGGACTGGACTACACTGGGAGGCACCGGAGCACTGGGGAAAGGAGAGTATGATTTTTTTTTCACCAACAACGGCCAATTTTTTTTAAAAAAAAAAACTTGTGTCCACTTTTGCCTGGACAGCCCCTTGAAGGGTGAGCATTGGACTACGCTATTAGACAGGCTAATTATTAGGAATGAGTGCTTGTACATGACTTCATTCAAGATAAATGTCTGTTCAATCACAGAAACAGGGCCTTAGGTCCCTTTTACATGGTCCAATAGCAAGCAAGTGCAAGAACACTTATTTCTGATCACAGGGCTGTGCGGTGGTGTAACTAGGAATGGCGGGGCCCCGTGGCGAACTTTTGACATGCCCCCCCCCCCCCGACTGACACCGAAGACCTCGACCGACCCCCTCCTACACATTTCTGTGTGTTCTATTGTCCCCCATAGTGGCCCCTGCACACAGTATTATCCCCCATAGTGGCCCCTGCACACAGTATTATCCCCCATAGTGGCCCCTGCACACAGTATTATCCCCAATAGTGGCCCCTGCAAACAGTATTATCCCCCATAGTGGCCCCTGCACACAGTATTATCCCCCATAGTGGCCGGTGCAAACAGTATTATCCCCCATAGTGGCCCCTGCACACTGTATTATCCCCCATAGTGTCCCCTGCACACAGTATGATCCCCCACAGTATTATCCCCCATAGTGGCCCCTGCACACAGTATTATCCCCAATAGTGGCCCCTGCAAACAGTATTATCCCCCATAGTGGCCCCTGAAAACAGTATTATCCCCCATAGTGGCCGGTGCAAACAGTATTATCCCCCATAGTGGCCCCTGCACACTGTATTATCCCCCATAGTGTCCCCTGCACACAGTATGATCCCCCATAGTGGCCCCTGCACACAGTATTATCCCCCATAGTGGCCCCTGCACACAGTATTATCCCCAATAGTGGCCCCTGCAAACAGTATTATCCCCCATAGTGGCCCCTGCACACAGTATTATCCCCCATAGTGGCCTGTGCAAACAGTATTATCCCCCATAGTGGCCCCTGCACACTGTATTATCCCCCATAGTGGCCCCTGCACACAGTATGATCCCCCATAGTGGCCCCTGCAAACAGTATTATCCCCCATAATGGCCCCTGAACACTGTATTATCCCCCATAGTGGCCCCTGCAAACAGTATTATCCCCCATAGTGGCCCCTGCAAACAGTATTATCCCCCTTAGTGGCCCCTGAAAACAGTATTATCCCCCTTAGTGGCCCCTGCAAACAGTATTATCCCCCATAGTGGCCCCTGCACACAGTATTATCCCCAATAGTGGCCCCTGCACACAGTATTATGTCCCTTAGTGGCCCCAGCACACTGTATTATGTCCCTTAGTGGACCCTGCACACAGTGTTATGTCCCTTAGTGGCCCCTGCACACAGTATTATCCCCTATAGTTGCCCCTGCACACAGTATTATGTCCCACTGTGGACACCCATAAACAATTATTATACTCTGGGGTCTTTTCAGACCCCAGAGTATAATAATCGGAGACCCGGAGGAATAAAAACATAAAAAACTACTGTTATTTACCTGTCCCCCGGCTCCTACGCGGTCTTCTCCGCTGCTGTCCTTGTACAATGATGTCGGACGTCACATGGCCCGGACGCAGGCCAGGTTCATGTAACGTCAGAGACGTCAGACAACTAGGGAGGAGGCCTGGAAGGATCGTGGAGAGGTAAGTAACATGTTTTTTATATTTCTTACCTCTCCCAGTCCGCCAATCATTATACTCGGGGGTCCGAAAAGACCCTCGAGTATAATGATAGCAGCGGTAGCAGCTGTCATCGGGCCCTGTGGCAGCTGCCTCCACAGCTATGGCGGTAGTTACGCCACTGGGGCTGTGTAAACAAGATAATGATCAGCTGAATAGAAAACACTTTTTTGTCAATTGATCAAATTGATTACCCAGGCATTAAAATGGTTGCTGGTTGGCAGAACACTTTCCCATGTAGACAGGGGAAGTGCTACCAACCTAGAATTGTACTGAGGCAAGTGACTGCATAGTCCTGTGTAAAAATAAAAATAAAAATGATACAAACAAGTATAAAATGACATGTTGTATCATCAACTGACTCTCTTCCCAACCAAGTATTTGCCCATATAAAATGTCTCTAATTATGAGCCTTCAGGACAAGAAGCCATCAGACAGCATCTCTGACAGATTTTTATCTGAATTGGACAGAGCAGCATTACATGTATGTGAAAGCATTCAGATTGCAGAGCCTACACCAAATAAACATGTTATTGTGACTTATTAGAAAATGGTCCTTTTTAGACTAAAATTAATACAATGCAAAAATAATAATAATAATAATAATAATAATAATCATCATCATCATCATCATCATCGTCAACAAAAATTTGTATACTGGTTGAAAAAAACACTCACATTTGGCAGAGGGCTTAAACGTGTTCCAGACGTGGGTCTCGAATCAGGAGATTCAAAGCTACAGGAATGCAGACTGGGAAGAGAAGAAAAATTTGAGCACAGATGCCATGAGCGGAGTTAATGCCAGTTAGGGCCATGTACAACGATGTCACTAGTCTATAAAGTTTGTGGGCAGCAATGCTGATTAATGGCTGTGTGACATCCATTTTTTTCACTGGATGTCAAACAGCAGCATTAAATTCAGTTTCAGGGAATGGGGGCTATTCACAGTCCGTTGTAATTGACCGTCAAAATAGATCTCATGTCCTATTTCTGTCATTTTCACGGATCCTTCCATACACTGAAATGTATGGGAAATCCGTGAAAATCGGTGTTGTTGAGTGCAAGACAGCCATTTTGTACCTTGGTTGCTTGAACATAGCCTAAAACTGAGTTGCTATGGGAAAGGTATAACGCTCTTGTAAATAAATCATGCATGGATAAACACGGAGTCCATATTAGGGAGCACCATGTACTCTGTGTGCTGCCATATGTTTAGGACAGTTTTCCATTTTTAAAATATATACATCAAGCAAGTCTGGTGCGTGGCAATTGGATTCTAGTATGAGGAAGTGAAAGCATGTATAAATATAGTAAACCACTGAGCTGAGATATTATTTATATAGTTTTCAAGCATAATGAGGAAGTAACATACTATAATAATGAGAAGTCTACAGGTCTTGTATTTTATTATAAGAGAAGGTTTACCATGAATTTTTCACTTCTTGTTTAACAAATCCAACTTGTTCCTTGGGCCACACATAATTTACTGTGCAGTCTAGTCTCCTATGGGAGTGTAAACTACATTTTCCTTTCTGTTGCCATGGGTATCTAGAGCTGGACTATTGGTAAGATAAGACTACCCATTTAAAAAGAAGCAGTCTCTGAGGTCTGAAAAACTTTTCATAACATGGGATATAGTTTCAAATTTCTTAAAAAACTGACTTTTAAAAAAGAAAAAAAAAAAAAAAAAAAGAACAGTTTACACCAAAATATTTTAGATATGTTTTCTTGGGAAAATTCAGTGGTGTATTTACTTTTGGTCACTTCTGCCCTTCAAGCTGAGGGTAAACTATTTGGTCATTCTATGAAATGTCAGATTCAGATATAACAATAAATTCATAAGAAAATTAAGGAACACAAAAATCCTTCTACACTACTACATTTATTTTATTTTTACTATACTGATTGTATAGAACACCTAAAGTGACAATAAACATATCACAAATTCACAATAAATTCATAATGCACAATAAAAATAAATTTTGCCCTCGTTTGTAATTTTTTAGGGTGCACGTTCTCTAATTCCCTGTCCTATCTTCATTTCGTTGAAATGGCCACTAACTTTCAGACTACTCAACACACTACTTTAGTAGAAGTCTGAAATACTCCCCCTGTTCTGCTTTCACAAATAAACATCACTTTTTGGAAATGAACAATTTTCCTAGGGTTTCTGTATTATGACACCTATAACTTTTTTACTGTACTGATGATGGAGATATGTCAGAGCTTTTTATTTTTTGAGGCAAGTTGTACTTTTATTGGTACCACTGTTTGGTATGTATGATTTTTTTGATTACTTTTTATTGTTATTTTTTGGGGGGAAATAAAATGACCACAATCCATTAATTTGTGTTTTGTTTTTTGTTTTGTTTTTTTGGGGGGGCGTTCACCGTATGGGATAATTAACGCTATTTTTGGACAGTGGGGACTCATACGCTCAAGGGGATACCTAACATATTTGGGTTTTTTGTTTATGTATTTTTTTTATATTTAAATGGGGGTTGTTGTTTTTTTTTACCTTTTTACTATTTATTACTGTGTGTTTTAATTTTTATTTTTTTACTTGTCCTACAAGGAGACTTAAATATGGGAACTCAGATCCCCAGTGCAATGTCCTGCAATACATAATATTGCAGAGAACCCGCAATCTTATCATGGGGGAGGAGCGTGATCTTTCCCCTGGAGATACTGGATACCGTGATCGCTATTGACCAGGAGGTTAATCCGCCGGAGTCAAAGTATCTTTGGACTCCGGCAGCTGGTCCTGGCCCTTGGATGTGTAACACAATGCCGCAGGCACAGTTTCTGTGATTACGGCATTATAACGCCGTACTATTACGACACTGAGCATTAACTGTACAGTCAGAGCAACGTAACAGTACGTAACAGAGTAGGAAGGGGTTGATAAATATTATCTACCATATGTCTGCTTTATATTGGCATTGTCTTCTTAATCGTCCTTTAATTTATTTTGGATGTTAGAAAAATTACAAGTGTAACAGCAATTTTCCATATTTAGAAGAAAATTTCCTAAACTAACTTTTTAGGGACCACCTCATTCTGAAGGGGATTAGAAAGGCCCCATATAATTCACCCCATTTTCAAAGCTGCACCCCTAAAGTTTGTTAACCCTTTAAGAGTTTAACGGAAATTAAAACAATATGTAGGTGAAATTTTCACATTTAATTTTTTTTTCAATAATACATTAATTTATCCCTAAAATTAATATATTCACAAGGGATTAAAGCAGAAAATGCATCTCACAGTTTGTTACATCATCCAAGCACAGATATATCCCACAAGCTCATGTAAACTGTGACATCCCCGTGTCCTTTCCTTAGGATGCTGATTGTTGGAAGGGACCTGGGACGTCACAGCCAGTGAGGCCTTGTGCAAAAGAAGACAGCCGAGCAGCAGGACAGGACCGTGCTGGAAGGACATCGCGGCAGGTGAGTATGTTTTGATTTTTTTTGTTTTTTTTACCTTACCCAGCCTAATTTAAAAATAAAATTTTAGCCTAGACAACCTTTCCAATTTATCTTTTGCACAGCAATAAATACATTGCAAAACCATGTCAGTACGCCTGTAGTTGCTGTCCAGTGCTACCTCAAAAAACTTGATAGTCTTCAGTAGTTGATACCTTTTTAATAGCTAACTCATAATGATGACAGATTACAACGTTTCGGAACTCTACTCTCCTTTCTCAAGTAAATTTAGAAAGGAGCCTAGAGAAAGGAGCCTAGAGTTCCGAAACGTTGTAATCTGTCATCATTATTAGTTAGCCATTAAAAAGGTATCAACTACTGAAGACTAGAGATGAGCGAACACTGTTCGGAACAGCCGTTCTGAACAGCACGCTCACAGCACGCTCCCATAGAAATGAATGGAAGCACCTGGCACGTACGCTTTGCCGGCGGCCAGTCGCTTAACTCCCCGCTTCCATGCATTTCTATGAGAGCGTGCTGTGAGCGTGCTGTTCGGAACAGCTGTTCCGAACAGTGTTCGCTAATCTCTACTGAAGACTATCAAATTTTTTGTTTTTTTATATTTCCTACCCACTGGCTAACACGGTACGAGAGCAAACATTTTCCTTATACAGTGCTACTGTACTTCAATATAAACACGAACAGGTCCCAGTGTGTGGCAATCACAGGCAAAATTTGGTGCTCTTTCATGTAAAGCCATTTCCTGGGTACACTGCTACACAGCACTGGCTCAAAAAGAGTGTGTTTACAGTACTATGTAAATAGCAGCCCCTACGATAGCATTTTAAAAGTGAATTTATACTTTACACTTCCTCCCTACTGCTGCATACCAACAGAAAAAAATACAAGTATACCTCTGGTGTACCTCTAATAATAATAATTAGTATTAATATTATAAAACAACTCTTTATAAACAAATAGTACAGGTGAATATATTAATTTTGTAATATATTTTTATCAACCATTTATGCACATGGCCAAAAACCACCTTAGGCAAAACCTCACGTAGCGGGCCGCAGCCAAAAAGCACTGTGGGAAAAACTTCAGCAGAAACAAATCACCGTTTTTCCCGCGGTGCTTTTCACAGAAAGTCTGCCGAGGTTTCCTCTGTGGATTTTCTGCTTCAATTATACCTATAGGGAAACCAGTGGCGTTTTGGAAATCGCAGCATTTCCACTGTGCGTAATTCTCTGCAATGTTTGGATCCCATTCACTTGGCAAGGACTGTAAAACCACCAAACCGCAGTGTTTTCACCACGTGGGGCCCTAGTCTTAAGCAGTAGGTCTCATGTGTCATGTCATTTTATGTGATAATCACTTTGGGACACTTTAACGTACCCAAGTGATTTTGAGATTGTTTTATTTTGCAACACATTATGCTTAAAGTCAGTTCTGAACTTCGCTAAGTATTTGTTGCATTTATTTATGAAAAAAATTGTAAATATGCTGCAGATTTGAGAAACTTCAAAATTTTCTAAATATTAAATGCTCTGCTTTTCTATCATACCACTCAGTTTCAGATCAATATTAAAAGACGTTATTGTTTGTACAAGGCAAATTTATACAATTTTCCAATATAATTTCTGTATCAGTTCCTCGCGGTTTTCTAGATCTCTGATTGTCATTTATTCTGCTTACTTCCAGTGGATAAAGATCAGTACATGGTCATGTGATATACAGTTCAGTTATGTTATATATGGTCCATGGTCATGTGATGATCACACAGGTGCAAAAGCTCTATATATTATTAACATCAATCCGCAGAGAGAACTAAATGATCCTGCAGTGTGTCTGTGTTTCTTTCTTTTTAGTTGCTATGATTCCTAGGATTTCTCTATCTGCCATGAGCTTCTATGTGTTTCTCTCTTGTTATATACTACTGTACCATCTATGAAACTATATCACTGAAATTTCCCCATTGTGGGACTATTAAAGGAATATCTTATCTTATCTTATATCTAATATAGTCACAGCACAGTAATAAGATATCCGCCTGTGTGCTTATCACATGACCATGGACTGAAACTCAATTTTTAAGGATCACTTCAGCTGTGAATGGGATTTTAAAGGTCTATATTTTAGAACCTCATCTCCTTCCCCCATAAATCACCCCATTTTCAAAACTGAAACCCTTGAGTGATTCAAAACAGCATTTGGGGGGGCGTGGCTTGGCCATGGAGGAGTGAGGACGTGTGTTGCCTCTGCTCCGTCTCTGGCCCTAGGTGAAGTGCCTTATTCTGCTGACTGACCCGGCTCCATACCTACCTAGAGATGGGGAAGAACCGCAAGGCTTCCCAGCGCTCCTCTTCAACCCCTCCGGGACCGTCTGGATCCTCCTCCATTGCCCGCTTCCTCCGGGTGCCGCGCTGTGAAGAGGCTCCTTCCCCGGCCGGATCCAAGATGGCGCCCGCCGCTGCAGCTTCTCCACGCGGCCGGCCCGCCGCATCGCCGACTCGCTCCCCGGCTGTCTCTGATGCTGCAGGAAGCCGCTCTCCCGTCCCCAGCGATGGCCCAGATACCTTGCCGCCTGGGGATCCCTGTCCTCCAACACATCTCCTCTGCAGCACCGCTCTCTTATCCCCTGGAGTGAGTGATGCCGGACAGGTAGGCCGTGATTCTCCTGTGCCCTCCCTCCTGCCTGCATGTGGTCCGGACAGCTCCTGGCCGTCTCTGCCGCCCTCTCCTGCAGCCCCTCTGTTGTCCCCTTCCCTGGAACCTATGCCTGCTGCCCCCATGGACCTTGTCTGGGGTGAGGACAGATCTGCCTGGCTCCCTAATATGTCCTCTCCCTCGCAGTCGGCCCCTGCTACCCTTCCAGGTTCTGCCTGTGTGTCCCTGGATCCTATGCAGGCTCCTCTGCATTCCTTGGCCCTGGACTGTGACCAGCCTGTGGACTGTGGCCTATCCCCCTTGTTTGCTGCTCCCAGGGGTTCTGGCCCCCTCCCTGTTGCTTCCTCCCGGCCTCTCCAGGGCCGTCCAACTGTGTCTGCTTCCCTGCCGGTCCCTCCTGGATTGCCTTCAGCTCCTATGGATTGTGGGCCTAGTTTTTGTATTGCTAATGACTCTGGTTCTGGTGCTGGTTCTGGTGCTTCCCCTGCCTCCATTGCTGATACTCTTGTGGAGTTGCGCCGCCTTAGCGCCCACTTGGCGGCAGTTCCCACCAAGTCTGATATGGAAGATTATGTGGTGCGACTTGAGCAGTCTTACAAATCGGAACTCTCCGCTGTCCGTTCCTCTGTACAACAATTAGAAACCAAGGTGGATTCCCTTGAGGTGGCCTCTGCCTCCCACGAGTCTCAGCTCTCCTCCCATGAAGCTACCATTGCTTCCCACAATCAACAACTGCGGTTTCTGTCCGATATGTTGGATGACCTGGAGAATCGCAACCGGCGTAATAACATTAGAGTGCGGGGTCTTCCTGAATCCGTTGAATCGCAAAATTTGGATGCTACTTTGCGCACCATCTTCAATTCCATTCTGGGGGCCCCCTTGGATTCGTCTATTGAACTTGACCGCGCGCACCGCTCTCTGGGTGCGCGCCCTCCTGGTGACAATAGGCCTCGGGATGTCATTTGCAGGGTTCACCGTTATCAGCTAAAGGAGGCGATTATGCGCAAAGTCCGGGAAGCCCCGAAGGTTCTGTTTCAGGACTCTGAGTTGCAACTGCTTCCAGATTTGTCTCGCCTCACCCTTGCTAAACGGAGGGCACTGAAACCCCTCTTGGAAGTTCTCAACCAGCACCAAGTTCCGTATACATGGGGCTTCCCTTTCCGCCTACAGGTCCGTCATGGTGGTCGTGTCGTCTCCATGTCTCATCCGGATGAACTTTACCATTTTACTTCTACCTTGGGTCTCCCGTCGGTTCCCGCCCTCTCCTGGCCCCCGTTCCCTGGTGATCTTCTGTCGGCTCCTCCTGCTCGTCCTCAGAGGCGCTCTAGGAGGCGTCGTAAGACCCGCTCCCCGGAGGGGGCGGATTGCTGAAGTGCCCGCTGTCATTCCTGTTTGCCCGAAGTGGACTCTCTTCTTTTTTGGGACATTTGTGGGAGGGTTTTGGGACATATTTTGCTTGTGGGTTCCCACCCTCTCTAAGGCTTAGGTGGTTTTGTTTGGTCCGCCTGCATCATTCTCTTTATTTTTGTTAGAATGCCCTAGGGGGCGTTGTGCGGACCTCTGTTGTGATATTTTGGTTGGTCAGCATTTTATTTTGTGTTAGAGTATTCATGGTTTTGGCGTTTTCGCCTGGGGGCCCGGGATGGGGTGCCGGCTCCTTTATTTGGAAAAGCCCGTTTCCCACCGGGGTCTCCACGCTTTCTGTTTGCGTGGTCTTTGGCAACTCTTTCTTTGCCGTCTCCCCACCTTATTGTGTGGAGTTCTTCCCTCCACCCCACTTAGTTGGTTTTGTCTTCCTTACTTTTCTTTCTTTTGTGTCTCCCTTCGGTTTGTTTCTTCTCCCTCTTTTCCTCTCTTGTTTGTACCCCCTGACTGTTTTTTGTTTGTCTTCTGGTTGTCTCGTCTCTCTCTTCTTTCTTCTCTTTTCTCTTGGCCATGTCCTCAGTCAACTTTTGCACCCTCAATGCTAGGGGCCTAAATGTCCCCCAGAAGCGTAACCAAATTTTGTATCAGTTGCATAAACAGCGCTCACATGTCCTTATTTTGCAGGAGACCCATTTTAAGAAGGATCACGTCCCGGATATTCGCAGTCGTCACTTCCCTAAGTGGTTCCACAGCGTCAATCCAGTTGCTAAGTCCAAGGGAGTCTCGATTGCTATCCACCGTTCTTTGCAGCACGAGGTCCTGGACACCTGTATCGACCCTGAGGGTAGGTTCCTCTTCTTGAAATTGCGTACGGGCGGTACGGTTCTCACCGTGGCCGGTTGTTATCTCCCGAATCAGGGTCAGCTGGCGTTCTGTAGATCCCTTCTCCGCAGATTGGCAGACTTCAGCGAAGGGGTTGTGGTTTTGGGTGGTGATTTTAACTTCGTCCTGGACCCTCAGGTTGACTCCTCCCCCCCGCGTCCCTCCCACGCTCACTCACAATTGCGCCGTTTATTGTCGGCCCTTCATAATTCCCAACTGGTTGATGTTTGGCGTATCCTACATCCTCAGGGTCGGGATTATACTTACTTTTCCCCGACTCATAATTCGCATAGTCGCACTGACTTTTTTTTGACCAGCCATCACGCCCTGTCTTGGTCCGCGGCAGTCCGTATTGACTCGGCTCTTTGGTCGGACCATGCCCCTGTCCATTTAACACTGGACATCCCTGGTTTGCTGCGGCGCCCTTTCAACTGGCGCTTGAACGAGGGCCTGTTGAAAGATATCCCCTGTAAGGAGGCTGTCGGGGAGACCATCCGGAATTTTTGGCTGGATCACGCTTCTGATCCTACTTCCCTCCCTATGCAATGGGAGGCTTTGAAGTGCGTGGTAAGGGGGGTCCTTATCCAGCATGGCGCTCGTCTCAAGAGAGAACGAGCCGTTGGGGTTGCCACCCTTCTGAACCGGATCCATGATCTGGAGTTATCTCATAAACAGTCCGACTCCCGCTCAACCTTTACGGAGCTTCTTAATGCTAGGGAGGAACTTCGCGCCCTCTTAGATGGGAAATATCTGCGCTTCCGGGACCGCGTTAAAAAACATTATTATGAGTTTGCTGATAAATGTGGTCGGTCGTTGGCTCGTCGTCTTCATCCGCGCGATTCCCCTGCGTACGTTCCGCGTCTGCGTGCGGATTCGGGTGGTCTTGTTCACAATCCCTCTGACATTGCCGCGGGGTTCCGCTCGTTCTACTCAGACTTGTACAATATTCACGGTCAATACGCGGATTTGGATCCGTCCGTGCTTAGAGATAAGATCCGTCAGTATGTCTCTGACACTGCTCTCCCTTCCCTCTCTTGTGACGACGCGGAAGCTCTTGAGACGCCGTTCTCATTAGAGGAAGTTGCCGCGGTAATCCAGTCCACACCTGCGGGTAAGGCGCCGGGTCCCGACAGGTTCACTGCTCGTTTTTTTAAATGTTTCAGTTCTCTCCTTTCCCCGGATTTGGCGCGGGTGTTTAATAGTGTGGGGGACTCGTCTCCGTTCTCCGCGCAATCCCTGTCTGCTCTGATCACTGTGATTCCTAAGCCTGGTAAGGATCCTGTATGTCCGGGGAGTTACCGGCCTATCTCCTTAATTAACATTGATGTGAAATTGTATGCGAAATTGTTGGCTAACCGTCTTTCTCCCTTCATGCCCGCTTTGGTTCACAGTGATCAGGTTGGCTTTATCCCGGGTCGGGAGGCACGAGATAATGTTTGCAAAACTGTTTTGGCCATCTCGGTTGCCTTTTCCTCTGGGGTTCCTCTTTGTTTGCTTTCGATTGACGCCGAAAAGGCGTTCGATCGCATTCACTGGGGATTTCTTAGGGAGACTCTCGCACAGATCGGGGTTGGCTCGGGATTTTTGGGCAAGATCTTGGCTCTCTATGGGGCTGCGTTGGCGCGTGTTCGGGTGAATGGCGTAATTTCAGATCCCTTTCCGGTCCGGAACGGTACCCGCCAAGGTTGCCCCCTCTCACCGTTGCTTTTTGCTTTGGTGATGGAACATCTGGCGGTTGCTCTGCGCTGTTGCCCCGATGTTCATGGTATTCAGTTAGGATCCCGTATGGTCAAGGCGGCTCTATATGCGGATGACCTTTTACTGTACGTCTCGGAACCGCGGGTATTGTTTCCGGCGGTCTTGCGCGAATTTTCCCGATTCGGTGCCCTTAGTAACTTTAAGGTGAACTTATCCAAGAGTGAGGCCCTTAATGTCTCGCTTCCCTCTTCCGAGGCTGAATTCCTGGCGCAGTCTTTCCCTTTCAGGTGGCAACCTTCCTCCTTCACATACTTGGGGATTCACATTTCCCCTGATCCTTCTTCCCTGTTCCAACTTAACTATATCCCGCTTCTGGACACCATTGCTGCTGATCTACATTCTTATGGCGCCCGTCTCCCCTCCTGGTTTAGCCGAATTCATGCCCTTAAGATGGATGTCCTCCCTCGGTTCCTGTACTTATTCCAGACCCTTCCCATCCCTCTCCCACGCGCTTTTTTAGCTCGGGTACAGTCTTTGTTTGGGAAGTTTGTGTGGGGTTCCTCCCGGAGCAGACTTGGGTTTAGTACCCTTGTCCGGCGCAAGTGCAGGGGAGGCGTTGGCCTCCCGGATGTGCGCCTTTACTATCGGGCCTCGGTCTTGCTTCGTTTGTTTGATTGGCAGTTCCGTCGCCGTGATAAGCAGTGGGTCTCCATCGAATTTGACCTGATTTCGTCCTCGCTGTCCTCTTGGCCCTGGATTCCACCGCACTTTCGTCCCAAATCCCCTGGCCTTTACATCCTCCCTTCGCATTTCCTGAAAGTGTGGGATTCGGTTTGTTCCTCTGGCCGTTTGGCCCGTGTTCCGGGCCCGTTGACTCCCCTCTTTGACAACCCTATGTTCCCCCCTGGCTGTTCGGTTGATCGGTTCCTTTGTTGGGACAGATTGGATTGTACTTGTCTTCAGGAGGTGGCGGGCAATTCCCCGCTCCTTCCTTTTGCCCAGCTATGTAGTTCTCACCCCGACTTGCGCCTCTCATGGTTGGAGTATGCCCAGCTTCAATCTTTTCTGCAGCGCTTCTCGCTCACTTCTCGCCTCTCTTCTCCTGCCTTGGCTTTGGAATCCTATGTCGGGCGACGGTCCTCCCCTCCTCGTGCCCTTTCACTGTTGTACGACGTGCTCCTCTCGGATGTCACTGCGGAACTCCCCTCATACGTTGCCGCCTGGAATGCCGATCTTCCTGTGAGTCTGTCATCTGCGGATTGGGACAGGTCCTTCCTGCTCTCTCACAAGATGGCCCTCCCGTGTAGCGCTCAGGAAAGGAATTATAAGATTCTGTCCCGGTGGTATAGGTGTCCAGTGCTTCTTCATAGGATCTTTCCTGCTGTTTCGGACTCATGTTGGCGCTGTGGTTCCGCTAGGGGTACTATGCTGCACATTTGGTGGGATTGTGACGTTCTGCGCCCCTTCTGGGATGCGGTGTTTTCTTTGTATTCCAGGGTCAGTGGGCGCTCGGTGGCTGTCTCTCCTCAGCTGGCACTTCTGTCGGTCATCCCTGGCCGTCTGTCGGAGATTAAGAAGGACCTTCTGGGGCACTTTCTCACGGCCGCCAGGGCTGTCATTCCTAGACGCTGGCGCAGCCCTACTCCCCCCTCCATGCTTGACTTCCTCCAGGAGTTCCTTCTTATTCAGCGGATGGAGACTTTGGTGGCGGAAGACTCTCCCGCTTATCCCCAGTTTGAACTTCGATGGCGTCCCTTGGTTATGTTCCAGGAATCATCTGCCTTCTCTTCTGCCTTCGCTTGAGTGTCGCTTGGCCGTCTATTTTCTTTCTCCCTCTTTTCCTTGCTCTTCTTGTCTTACTTGTTGTTTCTCCGTATTTGTCTCGTGTTTGTTTGTTCTGTGTCCCTCTCTTGTTTCCCTTTTCCTTCTCTTGTTGGGCTGTATTTGGTTTGTGCGGAGGGGGGTCTTTTTGGCTTCCCTGCCCGCTGATTTGTATGCTCCTGCATTGTTGCTCGACTGTATTTCTTTTGTTCGTTCTGTATTTTATTGAAAAATCTTTAATAAAACCCGTTTAAGCACAAAACAGCATTTGGAAAGTTTGTTGGAATTAAAATAATATGGTGAAATTTAGACATTTCATTTTTTTTGAATAATAAGTTCAATTAGCCCTAAAATTCACACATTCACAAGGGGATATAGGAGAAAATGCATCACAGTGCCACTTGGTGTCACGAAAGTAGATTTTCCATTCCAGTATTGTTTTGTCTCACTAGTAAGGCCATATGTGGCATACTGTGAACAATTTTGGGCACCTCTACATAGGAGAGATATAGGTTAAAGGGGCTTTATCACAGGATTTTCGCTATTTTAGATAAACATATGCCTGAATATCCTAAAAAGGCTGTTCAAGTACTGCTAATCGTTTGTTAAAAGACACCCCCCCCCCCCGTTTTAATGAATTAGCTTTTAAACGTATATGTAAATGCACCGTGGGCGTTCCCGTGCACCCCTCTGTTCACGCCTCCTCTCTTGGTTGTTATATGTAAGTCCCTCCTCCTGCTTTTGAGTCACTACCTCTAACTGTCTCTTCCCTGCTAGTGGCACAGGGCCTGTGATGATGTCACTACTGCTCTGTGATTGGCTTGTCCCTGTGATGACGTAACTACAAGGTCCTTTGTCGCCTAAAAAAGAATGTGATCTACTTACGCATCGTGCACGATGGGCGGGAATTCAGGGTGCGCCGTCTTCTTCATCCACGCCTCCATTCCTCTGATGTCCTCGGGTCCCGTCCTCCTCCGGCGCTCGTGAACTGACATTGATAAAAAAAAATGGCCTGGGCGCATGCGCAGTAGCATGCGACTTCTACTACGGCTACTGCGCATGCGCCCAGGACATTTTTTTTAATCAATGCCAGTTCGCGAGCGCCAGAGGAGGACGGGACCCAAGGACATCGCAGGAAGAGGAGGCGTCGATGAGAAGATGGCTCACCCTGAATGCCCGCCCATCGTGCACGATGCGTAAGTAGATCACATTCTTTTTTAGGGTATTATTTTAAAACTGGGGGGTAGTTTAATATAACATTTACGGTGCCTGAATAGCCTTTTTAAAGGCTATTCACGCATATGTGGGGCTCTATCAGCATGATTTTGCTGATAGAGTCCCTTTAAGGAAAAAAAAAATCAATTACACAGGTCTGCGACTAAAAAGCTGTTTGTTTATTTTCATCTAAATTCCATGTATTTTGGTGTGCTGAAAACAAATAACATATTGAAAAAATTCCTAGACGTCAGGATTTGCCACAGAATGCTAAATTGTCTTCAAATTTATTATAGCATCACCTTATGAGAGGTGTAACATTTTCTATTTATCTGTTGATGGAGCTAGTTGGAGACTTATTTTTTGCAGGGCAAGCTGTACTTGAAATTGTGCCCTGGTGCATTGTTCATTTCATTACTAAAGTGAATTCTGAAATAAACATGACTAACTATCTCAAACAGAAAACAAGAACATGTGTGAGTCCTAGTAATATCAGAAATTACTAAACTGAAACCATATGCTTTAGTAAAATAACAACAGATCTCCAAGATGCTTTCGTTTTGTGGTTGGCACATTCATTGATTGTTTGCTCTTTATGGATGACACTGAAAAGCTGTGCTTTCTTTTTCATTTGAAACAGGTTTTGAGTACTAGAAATTGAAAGAATTTGAGTGTGCAGGTACAGTGGAGGTCAAACAAAAATGTCACACATACCTCTCGTATTCACTTTTGATAGAAAGGAAGTCAGATTTCTACAACTATGTTCAGAAAAAGACAAAGGATGAGCAAGGAGAGTCTGGAGATTTCAAGTAGTGACCATGGAGACTATAGAGCATGAAATACTGCTCTAGGAAACTTACCAGGGCAGTCGCATGGTGACTGACTGCAACCCTGCCCAGGACTTTGTATGTTCTCCCCAAGCTAAATAAAAAGGTGGGTAGGCTGGTCATGCTGCTAGTGCACAGCACAGGTGGATGAGGACAGCACTGCTGCAGTTCAGGTTGCTGTATACTTCTGTCAATTACTGATAATAGTACAGAGCACTATACTTTACATCATTACAGGCACACAATGGTTCAGTGCTTTATAGGACACATTCTATAATGAATGTGATCAGGTAACTACTCCGAAAAAAATCAAAGATACAATAATAATGGATTGTGTAAGAATCCAAAAAGTGATTATCTAAAATAAATAATCTTTATTTGTTCATCTACAAGATCTCTATATAAATGTAAATAGCTAAAAACAAGCTAGGGGTATACTGGGGGAGTATTCATTAACCCTTTCCTGACATCCACCGTAGTATGATGGATGCCTGGTTTTTAAGGTTGGCGGCCGCCCGGTTCCTGAGCCATAGTCGCCGGGTGTCTGCTGTTTTATCTTTTAGTTCAACAAATAAAAATTATTTATTTTAGATACTCAATTTTTGGACTCTCACACATTCCATTATTTTTCTATTTTCAATGCTTTATACTTTCATTTTATCCATACACACACACACACAAACCTATACAGGATGTGAAACATAACTTACCGTATTTTTCGGACTATAAGACACACTTTTTCTCCCCCAAATATGGGAGGAAAATGGGGGTGCGTTTTATAGTCCTAATGTAGTGTAAATGTAGCTTAAGAAGTAGGGTATAGGCGGAGCAAGCGCATAAGCCTGCAGCGCCGGTACCCGTCTGCTTCCTAGTTTGTCCTGTCGGTGCGAAGCAAAGGAGGTACGGTAATAGCAGACAAAGGTGAGACAGTGAAATGGAGTGGTACAGGTGGGGCAGGCAAATTAGAAGAAAGCCTGTGGTGCCTGTACTTAATTATCATGTAAATGCCAAAAAGAATGAGTAATGCTATGAGTAAGGGACTTCAAGATCAACTTTTGTCCCGAAACGCGTCAGCTTTTCATCATGTTCCTACCTTCTTTAAGGTGATGTAATATCCATCTTTTTTATACATTGAAGTAAAAGTTATGTTTTAGATAATAGGTGGCATGCTGGAATTTTTTTTAATTTTTTTAATTATCATGTCCCTACACTCCAGACCCTTCCTGACATCTGCCGTTTCAATACGGTAGATTCCGGGTCTTAAAGATGGCCGCCGCTCCTGCAGAGCGGTTGGCATAGCTATCGTGTCTCCACTGTACAGGAGACCCGATAGCTATCGCAATCACTCTGCAAGAGCGGCCACAAGCCTTAACAGCTAATACCCTCCATCACTCATTACTACCTTTGTTAACCCCCTCCCTTCCCCCAGAAAGTTAAGAAGCTACCCCTCGTACCTGTACTGCAGCAGGCCAGCTCCCGCAGTGCGAGCTTGCGGGAGCTGACCTGTTCCTGTGCCACGCGGGAGCCTTGGCTTGTCATAGAAATATTAGTATTGAGGCTGGTCTATGACCAGCCCCAATAGTAATATAGAGCATCTCCCATAGACTGCAATACAGTTGTATTGCAGTCTATGGGACTTGCAATCAAATGAAAAAGTTTTTTCCTATTTTCCTCCTCTAAAACCATAGTGCGTCTTATGGTCCAATGCATCCTATAGTCCGAAAAATACGGTACATACTCCAAATAGTCACAGTCCAAGCTGAAGGGTCAGAAGGCAAGGGGGGGTCCGCACTGGTCGGGACAAGTTACATGACTGCACAATTTCGGCTGTTATCTGTCCCCCCGCTCACCATGATATTTGCCAGAGGCATTGATGAGAGTGTAATAGGATCTGGCAAGTTAGGAGACATGTCACAAAAGTTAGTCTAGGAACTCAGTTTTAAAAAAGCATATAAAGCTTTTAAGGTTTACTTACATAGGACTGGACTAAAACATTAAGAGTTGTTTGTATCAGGTTTATGGCTTCACTTTAATGTGTACATTAAACAGACGACAAATACAGTGGCATCTCTTGTTCATAGATCCCATCAGCCAGATTTCCAAAAGGCACTTTTTGTTCTCGGATATGTGGAAAAAGCAGAGTTTACCATGTCCTAGATATGTGAATGTTGATGATATCTTGCCTAATGTTAACCCTGAACCCTTTGATCCTGACAGGGAAACACCAGCTGATGGGGTGACCCAACAAAGTAATAATTTTTCCCTCTCTGTATTAGCTGGTGATGCTGAAGGTCAGGAGGGAGTTCCCGAGATGCCAGAGCTCAAGGTGTCTCATGACAATTTTGGGACTGCTCAAATGAGACATCCTAATCTGGCTTATGCCAGAGGAAACGTAAAGGTGATAAACGGTGAACCCCAGTATCCAGGGGCTTATAAGGAGCTCCCCTATATACACACGTGGAAAAACTTGTTGGTACCCCTCGTTTAATGGAAAAAAAAACACAATGGTCACAGAAATGACTTGAATCTGACCAAAGTAATAAATAAAAATTGTTGACAAGCCACAAAGCTTCTGGGAGAATGTCCTATGGACAGATCAGACAAAATCAAACTTTTTGGCAAATCATATCAACTCTGTGTTCACAGACGGAAAAATGAAGCATATCGTGAGAAGAACACTGTCCCTACTGTGAAACATGGAGAAGGCTCTGTTATGTTCGGAGGCTGCTTTGCTGCATCTGGCACAGGGTGTCTTGAATTTGTGCAGGGTACAATGAAATCTCAAGACTATCAAGGGATTCTAGAGAGAAATGTTCTGCCCAGTGTCAGAAAGCTTGGTCTCAGTCACAGGTCATGGGTCTTGCAACAGGATAATGACTCAAAACACACAGCTAAAAACACCCAAGAATGGCTAAGAGGAAAACATTGGGCTATCTTGAAGTGGCCTTCTATGAGCCATGACCTAAATCCTATTGAGCATCTTTGGAAGGAGCTGAAACATGCCGTTTTGAAAAGCCACCCTTCAAACCCGAGACAACTGGAGTGGTTTCCTCATAAGGACTGGGCCAAAATCCCTGTTGAGAGGTGCAGAAGTCTCATTGACAGTTACAGGAATTGTTTGATTGCAGTGATTGCCTCAAAAGAATAAGCAAAAAAATACTGAGTTAAGGATTCAATCATTTCTGTTCAGGCCTGTTTCATGAGTTTTATTTTTAAGAAAAATTCTGAAGCATGGTTGAAAAGCTATGTCTGACTTTTATTTGTTCATTTTCATAGAATTATTTATTATTACTTTTGTCAGATTCAAATTATTTCTGTGACCATTGTCGGTTTTTCTTTCATTAAACATAATTGCTAGTGTAAGCCGAAGGCCGGCCAGGTAATGGAGGGGGTGTACATCTCACCCAGACTACTAAGGTGAGTGAGATGAGAAAACTCCAGTAAGAATGTTTCTCAGCAGATAATTCTGTCAGCTAAGTGATATTTCAAAGTTCCGGTTACTGGGCTGGATTTTTAGGAATGGCAGGTAGGTTGGTAGTGGGACTTGTCATTCCACCCCCCTCCAGTCCAGACTTTGGGGATGTTCCGGCAGCGACTCAGCTGTTGAGAGTCTCCTCATCAAGGAGGCTTAAGAAGTCAGCTCCTGGAGCAGACTGGGCAGAGCTTGGCTGGTGGGCCAACAGAGAGGTCATATTTTTGGGGCTGTGTCCTGAATGATTCTACTGGCTTTTGATTTCTGTGATTCTAGGTGAGGTAACCTATTCTATGTTTAGTTAGAGCCTAGCCGGGCAGGTATTTATTTTTGTATTGTTTCCTTTTGTTGCTACACTATATTTTTGAGTGAAAATAAAACTCTACCTTTGTTTTGGACTAAAGAAAATGGACTTGTGTGTCTATGCCACCCCACCTAGCAACCCCAGACCCTGACACTAGTTGAGTCATGAACTTTAATTTGCCATCTTGCATATACTATATGCAAAAGATAAGGATCATGTGAGGAGGGGAATTATATTTTTTAGTATGATTAATGCACCCGGGGAGAAGGGCCCCAAGTTCAAAGTTTGCTCTCGGGTCCATAGGAGTCTTTTTAAAAATATTTTTTTTACAAAATAATTTTCCAAACTTTAGGGTGAATAGGAAGTATTCATTATGATCTGTGTGTTGAACTGCATAAACAACTTCCTTTAGGCCATGAACGACTTCTATTCAAAAAGGCCTTTATTTGAAAAGTACAACAGACAAAGGTAGAATATATATCAGGTGGTGCTCCAGTCTAACAATGGTTCAACCACACATTTGTCAGCATGGTATTATACTTGTTTCTAAAACCCAAGGCTAGTTGGAAAGCGGCTCATGATGGAAACACAGAAGTGAAATATTTTCCTTAGATGACGCAGAGCGAATTGGACAAAGGACAGAATAGGAACAACGCAAAACAGTAAAAAATCCAAAATACAATGTATGCCAATAATAAAGCAAAATGGTGACCATGTTTAATATTTTAAAATGGAACTAAACTTTCAAACAACTTTAGATGTTCCTGCAGTATTTGTATCATTAATATATTTTGTAATATACTTTATTAATACATTTTCTCTCCTTTTTGTGAAATCCTGCATTTCTTTATTCTTTCCCTTGCTTTTCTATTAAGAGCTGTCCCTGCTTCTCACTATGTATAGTGTATGGGCTTGTATGTGTAATAGAGGAAATGAGGGTGTAGGAAGGTCACTTTAAATAGTTATATCTCAGGCATTATAAAACATAGAAATGTATTTCTGTTGTCATATGAAATAAGAGATTTTCATTGCACATGACACCAGAAGCAAGTCTATGGTTTATGAAACCTGAGATATCACTTTGCAGTAACCCTCTCCACCCTCATTTTTTTTCTTCATTACACAAACAAGCCCACACACCGTACATAGAGAACAGAGAAACAAGGGAGAGAAGTTTTACGTTACTGGTATACGTGGCTGGAATCCGGTGGCCAAATGGAATAAGCCAGGAGCAGATAGGTATTGAGGAGTGGTAGTCCAGGGTGCAACTTAAAGGGCAGATCTGAAGGGTAAGGCTAAGGCCCCACGGGCTGTAATCGCAGCGCTAAAGCGCTGCAGAAAGAACCGCAGCGTGAACGCATTTCAGATCTTTCCACAGCGCTTTTAAGAGAAAGTTCACAGAGTTTTCCTCTGCGGACTTTCTCTTAACATTATATCTACGGGAAAGCCGCCGGTGTTTCCGTAATGGCTTTGCAAATCGCAGCGTGTCTGTGCTGCGATTTCTTCCACAAAGTGGGCATGGGATTCGCATGAATCCCCTCCCCTTTGCTTGCACTGTAAAACACCGCGATTTTTCCCGCAGCGTCTCCGCTGCGGGCAAATCGCGGCGTTTACATCCCGTGGGGCCCTGGCCTTATAGAGCCAGTTGTAAAAACAGTCTGGGAAAGACAGTTGTAAGGAGCAGGAGACTGGAACAAGTCACCATACTCGAGCAAAGGCTGTACTGCCTCATGGGTGTAAATAGGCCCAAACAGAAAACAAGATGGCTTGACCTTGGTACAGATCAGTCATCTACGTTATCTAAGCTGTAAACCATATTATTTTTCAGGTAAGGAGACCAAAAGATAAAGATTATTAAGATAAATAATGCATTTGTTTCAATTTACAGGTAATTACAGACACAGCAAAACCAATTATGTTCCCCTGGTGGCCCAGTTTTGATCCTTGCTTGCTGTTTATATTGTTGTTTGTTTTTATTATGTCTATACATGTCTCCTCATGTTTTCAGGGCATTTGTTGGAACTAAAAATTAGCAATAAAAACTTTGAATAAAAAAAAAACACCAAATTGTGTACTTTTTTTTAAAGTTTTACATAATAAAGCACTTTTGAAGAGCACTTTTTGCTACTTCCACCAACTCCAAAAACCCATAACTTGTCTTTTTTCCCCATTTACGCTAGGTTCACACCTGCGTTCTGGTCCCCGTTCTGTGGTTTCCGTCTTCTGCATGCAAGAAGACGGAAACCATAGACCGGGTCCGGCCGTGAGCGGCGGTGAGCGTTTTATACTCTCCGCCGCGAAACCGTTTTTTTTAATCCGGACACAGAGTACTGCATGTCCGACTCTGTGTCCGGATTAAAAAACCCAGTTTTGCGGCGGAGAGCATAAAACGCTCACCGCCGCTCACGGCCGGACAGCATTCTCACCCATTCAAATGAATGGGTGAGAAAGACTCCTGCAGGTTTCCGTATCCTGCTCTGTTTTAGGCAGGAAACGGAAACCTGCAGAACGGACACCTGGGCGCAGATGTGAACGAGCCCTGAAGAGGGCATATCATCATTTCCACTAACTCTAGTCATCTGCATCCGCTAGAACTATTTCTTTAGCTCTCACCAGTACTGAGCAATCACTTCTGCAGGTTTCAATACTTATCATGCTAATTAGGTACTTTGCTGTCAAGTGGGCAGTCCTGGGTTGGATTCGACTCACAGGAACTGCCCACCTGATAGTACAGAATCTAATAGGAATTGAGTACTGAAACCGAAAGGAATGATTGCTCAGAAATGCTGAGGGCTAGAGAAAAAATTCCAACGCATAAAAAGCTAGAGATAGTGGAGGTGGTGATAGGCCTTCGTAAGTGGGAAAAAGGTGAGTTGTGGGCTGTATTTGTTTTTCACACATTTCATTTTAGGTTTTCAAAGTCATTTTCAGTCCCATTTGGGGACTAGACCCCGTATTGCAGTGTATAATGTGAGTCTGCATCACTCTGATAGGCATCTTATTCAGTTCTCCAACAGGTGGTGATGTCATTCACTCTGTTAATCCTCTTAAATGGTATGGTTACTAATGAACACACCATTTGAGGGGATAGCAGGTGGGATTGGAGAGATTTCTGTTCCCAGGTGTTGCAGTGGGGTGTTAAGTTTTATGTTACAACTGACTCTTGCCATTAGTGTGCTTTACATGCGTGATTTGCGAATGATGTAAATGTACTTCAGAGGCTTTTAGGACTGCACAAGTATTTTACTTCCCACGCCCTGTTACTCTGCTCACTCCTGAAAATTTCCCCTAGTAGCGTTGAGAAACTATTTAGAGCTGCAGACAGTGGTTCCCTATCTTTTGAATACAGTTTGTTAAACAAATCTCCCGCTAAACTGGACTTTATGGTGGCCTGTGAACGGGATCTTGGCTCCATGGTAACCCTAGCTGTGGATTGACTTTTGCGCATCGATTAAAAGGGGCAACTGGTAGGTTATCATCCTTGAAGGTCCTTCATAGGACCCCTCCCCATTGATTACATGGTTTTTTTGCTTCAGTTTCACCCTAATACTTTCGAGGATATAACATCTTAGGCATTAATTTCCATATCAGGTGGTCCTGCCCTCATGTTCATCATGTCTGGGTGACTAGTCATAGAATAATGCAGCAACTTTTTGGATTGTCATTTTCACAGTCAGCCCAAATTTTTTTCCTTATTCTCAAACCAACTAATTTCAACCACACACAATAAAAGCTGCTTCATTACATCCTGATGGCCACACATATACATGTAGCCTTTGTAAACTGATGGCTGGTCAGGTAATGGAGGGGGTGTACATCTCACTCAGACTACTAAGGTAGGTGAGATGAGAAAACTGCTGAGCAGTTTGGTAAATGCTCAGTACTGGGCTGGATTTTTAGGAATGGCAGGTAGGTTGGTAGTGGGACCTGTCATTCCACCCCCCCCCCCCCTCTAGTCCACTCTTTGGGGATGTTCCGGCAGCGACTCAGCTGTTGAGTGTGCTCATCAAGGGAGCTTAAGAAGTCAGCTCCAGCAGCAGACTTTGGGCAGAGGTTGGCTGGAGAGCAAACAGAGAGGTCATGCTTTTGGAGCTGTGTCCTGAATGATTCTACTAGCTTTTGGATTTCTGTTATTCTAGATGAGGTAACCTATTCTATGTTTAGTTAGAGCCTAGCCGTGCAGGTATTTATTTTCGTATTGTTTCCTTTTGTTGCTGCACTACCTTTTTGAGTGAAAATAAACTCTACTTTTGTTTTGGACTAAAGAAACTGGACTTTTGTGTCTATGCCACCCCACCTAGAAACCCCAGACCCCGATACCTTCCATTGGAGGAGACATGCCCTTTCGGTAACGGATGTCATTCAGGGAGCCAATTCTATTATGCTCCACGAAAAGATCAATGCCACCATTTATGATACTCACTTTCTTTTTGATAAAGTGTGGACGCCCTGGATTACCAGATTCAACAATCCAGGCCTGCCATACTGTCTCCAGTACGTAATTCAATAAATACCCCCTTCATTTAAATCATGTTCTTGTGCATGATTCCCCTCTCGTCCCCAGTCTTCAGCATAGTATTCCTTTAAGCCATGGTCCTCTCTCATTCCAAGCCCCCATTATGGTATTCCTTTAAATCATGGTCCTTTGCATGGTTTCCCTCTCATTCATATTAACCCAGCATTAACCCTTGAAATTGTGGTCCTCGGTATGGTTTCCCTCTCATTCCCGGTTCCTAGAATGACTCCCCTCTAATTCTCAAATTAAACATGGCCCTTTCTTTTTTTCCTCTTCATGTTAACCTGTTGATCTGTTATAGTCCAAAATCTGAACTTTAAAGCTTCCCCTGGGAACACGCCAAGAATGCCTATTTTGGTGTGCAGTATACATAAAACCTGACATTTTTTGGTTCAGTTATCAAGATTGTCCTGGCAAAACTAATTACAGATTCCATTAACCACAACATAGGCTCTTTACATTAGTGCTTGAAAACCAAAACAAAACAAAATCATTACTCACCTCTTCAATCCCCTGACACTGCAGAGCTGCCAGTCTCTGCTTACTTCTTGCAGCAACGATGTGCCATACATGGTACAACTAAATGATGGCCTCAGTGGTAAATCCAACATGAACAGCACATGACCACCAATGTCAGTGATTGTATACATGTACAACACCTCATTGATGCTAACAGAGACCGAGGTGGACCAACGAGGGCAGTGTTGGAACTGAAATGATTAACAGGAAATTCTGTTAATTAAATATTGATGACTTATCCTGATGATAGGACATCATTCTTAAAGGGTTTATCCAGGAAAATAAACTCACCTGACTGTTTTTTGCTGCTTTTAGCCCATTCAGTTGTGAACCATGTCTTGGTCCCTGGAAGCCCCGTGCTCCATGTGACCACTGGAGCCAATCGGGAGCCTCAGCAGTCTCTAAAGAGCGACAAATAAGTGATGTCACCTACATATGTCACTGGTCCTTCTCCAGCAACTGCAGAGGCCGCTGATTGGCGCAAGGCTTCCAGAGACCAAGGCACGGCGTGACCAGAGCACCAGGGACAGGTGAGTAATTTTTCTTAATGCTACACCTGTTCCAGGCCCCTCCAGAGTTTGTCCAATTCCTGGACAACCCCTTCAAGCTGAGCATTGCGGCCGGGTGTATATTTCTGGGTTCTTTCAATCACTGCATATGCATCAAGGGCTCAGTGATGTATCTCAGTGAAGCAGATTCAGAGCTGAGTGCTGCATATGCACAGTGGTAATCAAGCCTAATTTTCTGACTTGGGGGGGGGGGGGGTGCCATTTCAATTTTCACCTCAAGCAGAAGAAAAAAAAACTAGAATTGGCCCTAAAATTCTAGAAGATGTTCAGGCATTACACACAAGTATTGTAATGTTGCTGTGTTGCATTTAATATCGTATACTTCATTTATATTAAATATTTCTTATTCATCCATCAACACACTTCACAAACGACTAGAGAGTTCACAGTGGCGTAACTACACTGTTATAGGCCCCTACAGCTTACTCTTGATAGTCACAGTTATGGGTAACTGTGGTGCTTTTGTGAGCGCCCTCATTCCTTCACCATTTACATTGCACAGTTCTGTTTTATAGTGGCCATGCAATGTAATTACAGCCTGTAATAATATCACGTATGTCGTAAAACAGATACTGTGTGATATAAATAATTAAGGGCTCCCACACAGTAGAATATGCTCAACAGAGGCCCCCTACAGTATAATGCTCCACAGTGACCCCCCACAGTATAATATCTTCCCCATAATCCCCCCTCCTGGAGTATAATATGTTCATCAGTAGTACCCACACAGAACAATAAGCTCCACTGTGTAACCCACCCAGAGTATAATATGTTCATCAGTAGCACCCACACAGAATAATAAGCTCGACTGTGTAACCCCCCCAGAGTATAAATGTTCATCAGTAGCTCCCATACAAAATAATATGCTCCACAGTGGCCCCACACAGTATAATATGCTCCAGAAAGGCCCCACATAGTATAATATGCCCCCACAGTGGCCCCAAACAGTATAAAATGCTCTCCCTTAAGCCACTTCAGACAAACCTTACAAAATTCACCAAATATTTGTGTAGGTCTTCATTCTGTTTAGTTTCAGTGCTATTATTAAACACTAAGGTCACCTCAGACCCCAGAGTATAATAATCGGAGGCACAGGGAAGATGATGGAAAATAACAAACACTGATGCTTATCTCACCCCACCTGGGCATCCTCGCTCCATCCGGTTCTCTGCAGCATCCTCCTAGGCCCTCTTCTGACTGTGACTGTGGTCACACACCCAAGAGGTCATAGCTGGGGACTGTGACTGGGTTTCAGCAGTCACGTGGGATGCGCAGACGTCATTATATCGGCAAACCGCACGTGACTGCTGTGTTCCAATCACAGGTCCTATCAGTGACCACTGGGTTGCGCGATCTCAGTCACAGGCCAGGAGAGCCCCTATGAGTATGCTGGGCCCCTTTCCATTAACAACACGTATAGCAGTCGGGAAACCAGGCTACAGCAGCCTTGGCCATCTAAAGTTGGCCACAGGCCCTGTACCACTCCGTACCCGGTCGCACCCCCTGCAACCGCGATCATTACACCCCTGAGAGTTCCATAAACCCTAACCTTCAACTCTAGAACAAGAAGTAGTACAGCGTACCAAGCATGTGTTCAATCATAGCAAAATATTACATGAAAACTCTGGGATCAAAAAATTTAATACACAATATTAAAAAAATAAAGAATGTTTGAATTAAATTTAAATAGACTGATTTACAAAAGATATTACATGTGCGAGATATGAGATTTGTTTTTGCTTAAGGTGAAATAAAAATATCTCAAAAATTAGAACAGGTCACTTACCTAAAGGAGGAAGGTGGTCTATTGTCTGGTGTCCTAGATGAGAAAGGACCAAACAGTTTTCTTTGATCTTCTCTTGGTGTGAAAGGTCTTCTGGTTTTCAGTGTCCGAAGAGAATTTCTGGCTTCATTTATTATTTCAGCACTTGTCTTTTGGGCAGAGTTTGGAGGTTTATAAAAAGGTTCTGATCTCTTTTCATGTGGAGAGTACATCTTCAATTACTAGTATTGAGTCACAATAATATCATGAGAAACAACACTACCTAAAAGACAAGAAGCAGACAAAAACAAAGGACTTCAAAAAGTACAGATAATCCAGGATGAATAAGGCTGCGTTCACATCATATTTCTCTAAACTGTTTATCAGATCCTCTTAAGTAGTACACTGAAAACATATACAGTACAAAAGGGTGGCAGTGGAAGGGCATCTGGCTTCATCCCTTTTACATAGCCCAGTGTCAAGCAGATCATGGAAACATGATATAAACATAGACTAATACATTTCTTTTCTTCCTTGAACCCTTCCAAGGGAAAGCAGCAATTAAATAAGTTAAAAGAGTTGTCCACGACCTGGGATAGGGTAACAATATTAGATTGGTGAGGATGCAATACCCAGTAGCCCCCAGTTGTGGCTGCCAATTTTACACAGCTTATGGAGCTGGAAGTAGACGGAGTAGTGGCTATGCTGGGGTACCACTGCTCACTTATGCTGCAATTGAGCTATGTTCACATCTACTTTGGAGCCCCTCTTAAAATCTTGTCTTTGAAAATGATGGACCTCAAAGGTAGCTTAGGGAAAATTATTCTATGTACCATCTTGCCTTTAACCCCTTAACGACCAGCCCATAGTAAAATTACGTCGGCACTGACAGGTCCTTCCTGACTGCCCTATAGTAAAATTACGTCGGGCAGTCAGGATAGGTTTTAACCTTATCAGTGCCGAAATTCACCAGGTTTTCAGCTAACTATGTCAGCTGCCAACCCAGTGAACATCCGTGAGCCGGCCATTACCCGATCCCAGTACGGCGATCGCCACTATTCACTGAATAGTTACGGCAGCCATCTTGGAAGGCCTTGTGGCCTAAATTTGTAGTTTTTAGGCCACATCTCCGATCAATATCGGAGATGTGGCCTAAAAACTATAGATTAGGCCTATACTTACTTGCGCTGATCTCTGCATTTATCTCTGCGCTGATCTCTGCATTTATTCAATGAATAGTGACGATCAATGAATGAATTTTTTTCTAGGTCGTCACCTAAGTTTAGAGTTTTTAGGCCACATCTCCGATCAAGAGATCGGAGATGTCAGAGATGTGGCCTAAAAACTCTAAACATAGGGTCCACTCACCATCCTGCTGGACCCCTGCTCCAAAATGAGGCTAGCACCGGCAGCACACAGGTGCTGCTGGGCCGGAGGAGAGGGAGACCTTGCTGTCAACTGCCTCAGGCAGACTCTAAGAACGCCATTTTATGCATCCCATCACTGCCCCCACACAATATTATGACCACATCACTGTTTCCCATACAGTATGGAGGACCAGTTAAGAGGCCACTGTATTGGGGGCCTTTAAAGAGGTTGTCCATAAACTGGAGTGACCACTGTGGCGACCACCAGGGAGGTGTAAAAATTAAACAATAAAAAAAGAAAAGCATAATCACCTGTCCCCAGTATCCTGTTGTACACGTCTGTGTCTGTTTGGTCTCATAGCAGTGCCTCATTTCTGGAAATCCTGTACCTAATTGGTCTTAGCAGTCACATGAGGACTGCCAGCAAGAAGGCGCCAGCACGAGACTGAATGGACACTGGTGGCAAACAACATAGTGCTGGGGACAGGCAAGTATGCTTTTTAAAAAATTTTTTTATTATTATTATTTTACACCTTTTGCTCACCACATGGACAATCTCTTTAAAGGATTTATCCATCTTTCTAATATTGATTGTCCTTAGGATAGGGCATCAATATTACATCTGCGGGGGTCCGACAGCCAGGACCTCTGTAGAACAGCTATTCCAAGACAATGCAGATACAGGTAATGGTAACAATTCTAGGAGCCACGCTGTTCACGTGCCATACAGAGTGTAGCTTAATTTAGTTTAGCTGTAGATTAGGTAGTGCAGTGGTGCACATTGTATGACTCCTGACACATTAATTCCTTTAGCCACCCTGTCTCGGTACAGCTAATCTGCAGGGGTCCTGGTGGTGGACCCCTAGAAAGAATTCCACTGGTGGGCCCTAGACATCCCAGTTTGACACTGTCTGCATATGGCTCAAATTGGTACAGGGGTATCTTTGCCTGACTCACACTGGTACGGGGGTATCTTTGCCTGACTCACACTGGTACGAGGTATCTTTGCCTGACTCACACTGGTACGGGGTATCTTTGCCTGACTCACACTGGTAAGGGGGTATCTTTGCCTGACTCACACTGGTACGGGGAATCTTTGCCTGACTCACACTGGTACGGGGGTATCTTTCCCTGACTCACACTGGTACGGGGGTATCTTTGCCTGACTCACACTGGTACGGGGGTATCTTTGCCTGACTCACACTGGTACGGGGGTATCTTTCCCTGACTCACACTGGTACGGGGGTATCTTTGCCTGACTCACACTGGTACGGGGGTATCTTTCCCTGACTCACACTGTTACGGGGGTATCTTTGCCTGACTCACACTGTTACGGGGGTATCTTTGCCTGACTCACACTGGTACGGGGTATCTTTGCCTGACTCACACTGGTATGGGGGTATCTTTGCCTGGCTCACACTGGTACGGGGAATCTTTGCCTGACTCACACTGGTACGGGGGTATCTTTGCCTGACTCACACTGGTACGGGGGTATCTTTCCCTGACTCACACTGGTACGGGGAATCTTTGCCTGGCTCACACTGGTACGGGGTATCTTTGCCTGACTCACACTGTTACGGGGGTATCTTTGCCTGACTCACACTGGTACGGGGGTATCTTTGCCTGACTCACACTGTTACGGGGGTATCTTTGCCTGACTCACACTGGTACGGGGGTATCTTTGCCTGACTCACACTGGTACGGGGTATCTTTGCCTGACTCACACTGGTACGGGGGTATCTTTGCCTGGCTCACACTGGTACGGGGAATCTTTGCCTGGCTCCCACTGGTACGGGGGTATCTTTGCCTGACTCACACTGGTACGGGGGTATCTTTGCCTGACTCACACTGGTACGGGGTATCTTTGCCTGACTCACACTGGTACGGGGGTATCTTTGCCTGGCTCACACTGGTACCAGGTATCTTTGCCTGACTCACACTGTTACGGGGGTATCTTTGCCTGACTCACACTGGTACGGGGGTATCTTTGCCTGACTCACACTGGTACGGGGGTATCTTTGCCTGACTCACACTGGTACGGGGGTATCTTTGCCTGACTCACACTGGTACGGGGGTATCTTTGCCTGACTCACACTGTTACGGGGGTATCTTTGCCTGACTCACACTGGTACGGGGTATCTTTGCCTGACTCACACTGGTACGGGGGTATCTTTGCCTGACTCACAGTGGTACGGGGGTATCTTTGCCTGACTCACAGTGGTACGGGGTATCTTTGCCTGACTCACACTGGTACGCGGGTATCTTTGCCTGACTCACACTGGTACGGGGGTATCTTTGCCTGACTCACACTGGTACGGGGTATCTTTGCCTGACTCACACTGGTACGGGGTATCTTTGCCTGGCTCACACTGGTACGGGGGTATCTTTGCCTGACTCACACTGGTACGGGGTATCTTTGCCTGACTCACACTGTTACGGGGTATCTTTGCCTGACTCACACTGGTACGGGGGTATCTTTGCCTGGCTCACACTGGTACGGGGAATCTTTGCCTGGCTCACACTGGTACCAGGTATCTTTGCCTGACTCACACTGTTACGGGGGTATCTTTGCCTGACTCACACTGGTACGGGGGTATCTTTGCCTGACTCACACTGGTACGGGGGTATCTTTGCCTGACTCACAGTGGTACGGGGGTATCTTTGCCTGACTCACAGTGGTACGGGGTATCTTTGCCTGACTCACACTGGTACGGGGGTATCTTTGCCTGACTCACACTGGTACGGGGGTATCTTTGCCTGACTCACACTGGTACGGGGTATCTTTGCCTGACTCACACTGGTACGGGGTATCTTTGCCTGGCTCACACTGGTACGGGGGTATCTTTGCCTGACTCACACTGGTACGGGGTATCTTTGCCTGACTCACACTGGTACGGGGGTATCTTTGCCTGGCTCACACTGGTACGGGGGTATCTTTGCCTGACTCACACTGGTACGGGGTATCTTTGCCTGACTCACACTGGTACGGGGGTATCTTTGCCTGGCTCACACTGGTACGGGGTATCTTTGCCTGACTCACACTGGTACGGGGGTATCTTTGCCTGACTCACACTGGTACGGGGGTATCTTTGCCTGACTCACACTGGTACGGGGTATCTTTGCCTGACTCACACTGGTACGGGGGTATCTTTGCCTGACTCACACTGGTACGGGGGTATCTTTGCCTGACTCACACTGGTACGGGGGTATCTTTGCCTGGCTCACACTGGTACGGGGGTATCTTTGCCTGACTCACAGTGGTACGGGGGTATCTTTGCCTGGCTCACACATCTGTGGTTAGATTACTTCCAAATATTGGGCTGTATGGGGTAATAAGCATAAATAACAAATCAAATTTCACTACAAGCACAAACACTCCACATTCATGAGTTTCCCGTCGATAATGAAGTTTTGTCACCAAATTAAAGTTTCAGTAATATTTCCCATCAGCCTGCATAATTCAGGAGTGGCTCTGTGTACATAACACACGGGCACAGCATGGACATAAATACGTAATGTGACGTGCACAGAATTAGCTAGCGACAGAGAACGGCGTGAGCGGTCTCCATGGTAACGAACACGCGCACACAACTTCCCGCTTGCTATTCAGGTTGATGACTAGCACTACATACGGCAGCATTGCCCTTATCCGGCCATGAGACACTACACGGACGACACTAACCTTTCCTCTCGGGCTCCGTATAGAATGGTATCCAACCTCACCTTCACCCCTTCTCGCTCTTTCTCTCCTTTGAGAGGAGGTAAGCGCCGGTCACAGGCTGGGGGCTCGCACCCTCTGCGGGGCCCTGGGGATGTGAGCGGGGAGAGGCTGCGCGGCTCTGTCCCTACCCGGGCTGTCTCTAGCACACGTGAGCTGTTACCTGAGGTGGCTGCAGTTTACAGAGGAACTGTTGTTAAGGAGACGTCTGCTGCTGGGAGGTCCGGTGTGGAGCCTGCTGTGTGTGACGCCTCTGAGACCAGCGTACTCCGGTGTCGGGTGACTCTCTGGGGGCTGTGGGAGGGAGTCGGAGGAGTGAAGGGACAAGTGCTGCAGCCTCAGTCCTCTCCTCTTTGATGAGGAGAAGACCTCGTTCTGTGTCGGGCCGGCTTTGGTATGTTGCACTCTGCTGGTATTGTGTGGGGGATAGATGTTACCTGTAGTGCTGTGTACACAGGATAAGCTGCAAGCTGGTCTTTCTAGTGTGTCTCATTCTTTCACTGCAAGTGATATGCCTGTCAATCCATCTGGTGCTTTGTCTGTAACGCATGGGGGGATGTCCCAGAGTTTTTGTGTAGCTGCCCCCCCCCCCTCCTTTTCGGGTAATGTTCCAGATTGGGCCTGTTTCTAAATCAGTTGATAGACCCCAATCTGCTGTTGCTTTGCATGTTGTTCCGCCCAATATTTCTGCCTCTGGTTCCTCTGTCCCTGCAGGTCCGCAGCATGGAAGGGGTGAGGACGGTAGGAATGTTGACCGTCCTCCTAGAAGTTTGCGTCCCGGTGGGGACAGGAGCTACACCAGACGTTGCTCGCCTTACAGACGTGATAGACGGGATTCCCCTTCCAGGAGGAGTCGGGGTCAATCTGGATCTTCGGGTCGGCACCACAGGCATCGGAGGGATTCTTCTCGTGTTTCTTCTCGTCCAGTGTCCAGGTGTTCCAGGTCCTCTTCGAGACATTGTGGCAAGTCCAGATCTCCGGCCGGTACCTACAGATCCAGCCCTCATTCCTCTCGCCATCCTTCTCCGGGAGCTGCCTAGGGTTTCGCGGAACAGCCCGCTACGGTGGAGTCTCCTTCAGTTCCAACCCCCTTGGTGACAGGGGGTTCAGAGGATTTAGCTTCAACCCTTCGGTCGATGCTTGCTAGCTTAGAAAACCCGGGGATTAGTCAGAGTCCTCCTGCGGGAACAGGGGGGGGGGGTCCCCCTCCTCCGCTGTTTTGCCCCAAGGTCTTACATTTAAGGACTCTATCTTCTGTGGAGTGGCTCCTTTGCGTACGCACATCCCTGCGGACACTCGAGAGAAGATAGCGAGCAATAGTATCGGCAATGATGGCGAAAAAAGGTTTGGCTGGTGTTGCTTTTATGCTAAGGTTGTGTGGATGTTACCAAACAGTTATTAGTTAAGCAGATTTTGAAAGGCAAGGAGGTAGTTAGCAGGATTTCGAGACATCCTGTGTCGTTGCACTTGTTGGAGCGGTTGATGGTGGTCCTTGAGGTGGTGTGTCGCGATGCGTATGAAACTAGTTTGTTTAGAGCTGCCTTTTCCCTTGCTTTCTATGGTGCCCTTTGTATTGGTAAGTTAGTGCCTAATAGCGCTAAGAAAGGGGGTGGTTTGAGTGCGCGGGATGTTTTGCTTGCGTCTGACACTGTTCGCGTGTGTGTGCGTAGGTCCAAAACAGAAAGCTATGGTAGGGATACTTGGTTGACTTTGAAGGCCGTTGGTTCATCCTCCTGCCCTCTAAAGTGTGTGAGTGAGTTTGTACAGGTGCGTCAGAGGGGTGAGTGTTTCTTGGCCCATAATTCAGGTCTTTCATTGATGAAATTTCAGTTTTCTTCAGTTTTTAGGTCTTGTTTAACGCAGTTGGGCCTTAATCCTTCGGATTTCGGGATCCATTCTTTTAGGATAGGTGCGGCCACTGTGGCAGAAGCTTGTGGTATGGATGGGGACGGTGTGAAGCGCCTGGGGAGATGGCGTTCTGATTGTTACCGTTCTTATATACGTCCTGATTTGCTAACTAAGTTCTGTTTTGTTTGTGTTTTTGTTTCCCTTTCCCTTGCCTTCTTATTTGTTCTTTCTTGTTGCAGATGCTCTTGTGATTCCTGTCATGGTGGTGGGTCATTCCTATATTTACTGGCCCCATAACCGAGCTGCTGTGCGTCCGGGTGGATTGGCTTTGGGACTGTCTGGAATCGACGTCCTGTGGTCAGGTATCTGGGGGTTGCGGTGGCTGAATGTTTTGCCCCGGGTTTCCGTGCTGAGCTGTGCCATTGCAGGCAAGGCTATATTGGTCATTCATGCTGGGGGTAATGACTTGGGGAAAGTGAAATTGGGGGATTTGATTGCTGTCATTAAGCAGGAATTCATGAGATTTTCTCAGTTCTTTGAAAAAGTTTCCCTCGTGTGGGCGGAGGTTGTTCCTCGTAAATATTGGCAAGGGGCTCGTGACATGGCGGCTTTAGAGAGGTCATGGAGACTCTTGAATTTGAGAGTCTCCCGTCATGTTAAATCCATGGGTGGCGTCACTGTTTGCCATATGGAGCTTGAGGGTGACAATGGCCGCCTGTTGTTAGAAGATGGGGTACATTTAAATTCTATTGGTTTGGACATTTTTCTCACCGGTCTGCAGGAGGGAGTTGAAAAGGCGGTTGTTCTTCTGGGTGGGGTTGGTTGTAGGCAAGTGTAGGGTTACATTGCCATCTCCTGTGATGTAAGGTCCATGCCCCTGTTTAAAGATGAGTTAGCCCACATGTCCACCAACCAGTAGCGGTCTACATCCAGGTGAAGCTATGGAGGAAGAGGCGGGGCATGGTCTTCGAGTTTTTTATTTAAATCTCGGTATCATATTACTGTTGATTTAATAAATTCACTGTGGCCAATCCCAGCTTTAAACACACCAAGGAGTCTGTGTTTATTCTTGGGGTGTCTGCAGATGGGTGTCAGTTCTGTGACTATCCCAATAGTCTGGTTGCCCTTGAAGCATGTAGGGAAAAGGGCAGAGACTATTGGGTGTATTAACTAATGGGTTAAAGATTAAGTACAGACACCTGTGTTTATGTTTAAGTGTGACCTCACCTTCACCCCTTCTCACTCTTTCTCTGTGTTTCGCACCTTTCTGGGGGTTTGGAGTGAGTGTAGGCGGAGTTATGTCCTTCTAAAGGTAGAGCTTTATCTATATATCTCGGCTACATGGGAGAAGCTCTGCACCTTCTACCAACGCTTGGTGAGAGGAACTCCCTCCCACCCTACCCGTGCGGTGCGATTGTAATTGAGCATTTGGTTGGTTTTTCTTTGGCTGTTTCGTTTTTCTCTTTTCTTTCAGTTGTCACAGCGTGGCGTAAGGTCCATGCCCCGGTTTAAGGATGAGTTAGCCCACATGTCCACTGACCAGTAGCGGTCTACATCCGGGTGAAGCTATGGAGGAAGAGGCGGGGCATGGTCTTGGAGTTTTTTGTTTAAATCTCGGTTTCATATTACTGTTAATTTAACCACTTCAGTACCGGGCCAATTTGTGGTCCAGGACCAGACACATTTTAGGTTTATTATGTATGTGCGGTTTTGAGGTCTGTAAAATTTTTCTCGTATGTCTTAGTCAACTAATTTTTGCGTCTTTTTTTCGGGGACACATAGGGCTTTATTTTTATGTTATTTTTATTTTCAAATGTGTTTTAATTTTTTTTATATCCAGGAAAATATAAACAAAATAGGAGGGAAATTGTGTCTGGTTTTCAATTTATAATTTTTTTTTTATTTAATAACACAAAGTGTCACTGAAAAACTTTATAATATAGTTTTTCCTCTCCGTTACGGTAATTTTTATTTTGTATGGTGTCGTCGGGGGTGGGGCTATAACCTTTAATAACGGCGTTTTATTAGCGTATTATTTATTTATTTTATTATTATTTTATTTACATTTTTTTAAAACTTTTTTATTATATTTTTATTTTATTTTTTTCCCAGATTGTGTCCCCATAAGGTGATAAGAGACCTTTGGGGACATCTGATCACTTTTTTTTTTGTACTTGAGGCTGATTTCTCCTATAACTGAGGCTGCTACATTTAATCTCAGTTACAGGAGGAATACAACCTCTTGCACACTGCTACACGGTATACAGAGCTGATCTGAGTCCTGTAGGACCCAGAAGCTCTGGCAGGACACTGAGCCCGACAGATCACAGAGGGCAGCTGATTTATGGCTGCGTCCATAGCTGTGTATACAGCGCTCATTGAGCGCACAGCGATCGAGATAGCAGAGCAGGTAATAAACCTGCCCTGCTATCTCTCTAGGAGCTCCGGCTGAAGTTACAGCCGGCTCCTAGTGAAAGCAGCTGAACGATCTTGTGCAGCTGCTGTGTTCTGGCTTGGACGTACAGGCACGTCCTGGCAGAACTAGACAACCACTATCCGGACGTATATAGTCTATGGGCGGTCCGGAAGTGGTTAATAAATTCGCTGTGGCCAATCCCAGCTTTAACCACACCAAGGAGTCTGTGTTTATTCTTGGGGTGACTGCAGATGGGTGTCAGTTCCGTGACTATCTCAATAGTCTGTTGTTACCTGTGGTGAGCTGAGGGGGGTTGCTGGCTCATGGCAGGTGTGTACGTTCTGTACCTTCTCACTTCATTACATGATGGTTTAGAACGTAAATAACGAATTGACGTAAACTCTGTGCATAAAGGCGCTTGGTTTTGTAATGCAAAAACAGAAGAGGAATATATACTATACTGGTGTTCAAGGAATTCACTGTGGTAAAATGGTGTGTTGTAGCTGTATTGATGCTATTTTTTGGTTGGGGTTTAGGGCATGTTCATATCTGTATGAACTGTATCTATCTATATGTTCCTTCTGTTAGTCTAATGTGGTTCGACGACTCCGTCTGCGTTTTGTTGACATCGATGATCCACCTATATCCAGCAAATTGCTGCCGTTGATGGTTTGCCTGCTCTGGCTTTTTGGCAGCTCATAAGCTGTCCTGTTGCTGAACTTGTTCCTCATGCCTTGTCTGTGATTGTTCCGGCATCTCAGCAGCTCACTGGGATGCCATATAATGGACGCCGCCTCTCTCTCTGTGTCAAAACCCGCGCGGACCCCCCAACGTGTGAACTAACCCTAAAAGCTTGTAACACTATCCTCAGGATAAGAGTAGAAGCTGTTTTAGGTGCTGTTGGTTGAGGGACCAACTCTGTATTAATGCTTATAAATGCAGAATGTTAACTATATCATCAAAGCCAAAAATCTCCTTAAAAAGAACCTTTCACCACCTCCACCATGTCCAGGCACCAGTGGCGTAACTACCGTGGTAGCAGCTGCCACAGGGCCCGGGCCATTAGGGGGCCCGGTGACAGCCGCTACCGCTGCGTTTTTTTTAAATAGGCTGTTACGGGCCCTATTCACTTGCCGATCCTGGCTGGGCCGGGATCGGCAAGTGACACCGCGGGCCCCACAGGGGCTATCATTATACTCGGGGGTCTTTGCAGACCCCCGAGTATAATGACCGGCGGATCGGGAGAGGTAATAAACATAAAAAACTGTTACTTACCTCTCCGCGATCCTGCCAGGCCTCCGTCCTACTGTTGTCTGACGTCTCTGATGTCACATGAACCCGGCATGCTTCTCGGGTCATGTGACGTCCGACGTCATTAACGAAGGACGCGAGCGGTGGTCAGCACAGGAGGACAGCACAGCACAGGAGCCGGGGAACAGGTAAGAAGCAACAGTGTTTTTTTTTTTTTTTTTTTATGTTTTTATTCCCCGGGTCTCCGATTATTATACTCTAGGGTCTGAAAAGACCCCAGAGTATAATAATTGTTTATGGGTGTCCACAGAGGGACACTATTGGGGTTAATACTGTGTGCAGGGGCCACTATTGGGGTTAATACTGTGTGCAGGGGCCACTATTGGGGTTAATACTGTGTGCAGGGGCCACTATTGGGGTTAATACTGTGTGCAGGGGCCACTATTGGGGTTAATACTGTGTGCAGGAACAACTATTGGGGTTAATACTGTGTGCAGGGGCCACTATTGGGGTTAATACTGTGTGCAGGGGACACTATTGGGGTTAATACTGTGTGCAGGGGCCAGTAAGGGACATAATAGAGTGCGGAGGAGGGGGTCGGTCGAGGTCTTCGGCGTCAGTTGGGATGGGGGGGGGCCCCATGTCAAAAGTTCGCCACGGGGCCCCGCCATTCCTAGTTACGCCACTGCCAGGCACTGTGCCACTGATTCCGGGACAGTTACATTTTTTCTCTAGCACTTGTTGAACAATTAGTGCTCTTAGTTTTGGTGTTGATCCTATTGCATATATGCCACAGGAGGCAATCAGAGCTCTCTCTGTTGACATGTGCACCGTTGTCCAAATCCAGGCTCTCCGATTGCTCAATAAAGTGAAATCTGGGACAGAATTTCCCTTTAGTGAGTGAGTGCTTCTTTCAGCGGTATGTGCAAATGCACATACAGCTGAAAACTGTAGGCTATGGGACCGCGACTTACACTGACACAGGAGTGTGACCTCTGTCCCGATGCAGCCGCAATTACGTCATTTATCTGTGCTTGAATTGTGGTGGAAGAAGGAGATCACCTAGCTGCTCTTTGTGTGAGGTAAGTAGCATATTATGCAGTGTGGGGGCCCACTGTGGATCATAAAATACTGTTTGGGGGCTCACTGTGATGCATATAATATTATGTGGGGGCCTACTGTGGAGCTTATAATAATGTGTAGTGGAGCATATAATACTGTGTGGGGACCCACTGTGATGCTTATAATACTGTGTTGGGGGCCCACCTTGGAACATATAATACTGTGTGGGCCACTGTATGTTTTTCTTTTAAGACAAAAGATATTAATATATGAGTTTTTTTCCAGAATAAAACCTCAGTATTAAGGTTAAATAGCCGTTTTGCCACTTTTAGTGCGTTTTGGGTTACAGCTTGGGCACTCTGTCTCCTGAAGGTTTGCCATCACTGTTTTAGGTTAAAGAGTCCTGGCCTAGCCTAGAAAATGAGCCAAATCATGGAGAACTGGGTACCACTAGTAATGACTGGCTGTCTGAGACTTTATAACTGTTGGAGGAGATGGCCACTGTCAGCTCCTATTCAGGTGCAGGAGAAAGAGATCACTTGCCTTCAGTGGAAGCAAGCGTTAGTACTGAGGATAATGTTGCCTTCTTCCAGTGTGTCTGTAATCATACCTACTGTCAATGATCTTTTTACCATCGTCGCTCAGAATCACTCTATGTTCTCTATGGCCCTGCTGTTTGAGAACTTTAAAGAGGATGTTAATATCATTATACAAGTCTTTCAAAAGACTAATGAGGGTAAGGGGTTAGTAGTTGGCTGAGTAACCTCTTAAGTCAGGCATGAAGAGAGTAATTTCCTATTTTGGAGTCTTCAAGGCCAAGTCAGATGACCTTGAAACTAGATTAAGATAAATCAACATTTGTCTAGTAGTCCCGTTTCATATCTGCATTCGGTAAATCCGTTTGAAATCAGTATTTGACATCTTCAAAAACTGACTTCAAACGGTCCAGAAGATTAAAACTGTGTCAGTTTGTAATCAGTTTTTGACCAATCAGGTTGTTTTTTTTCTCCCCTGCCCCCCCCTTCATTCTGAGCATTTGCAAAATGGGGTACAAACTGATTGCTATCAGTATGTAATCAGTCTGTAAGGGTTAGTTCACATGTATGATTAGTAATCGGTTCGGGGAGTCCGCATGGGGACACCTGAATGGACTACCGAACGGACTGGCAAGCGGTGTGCGCACGGAACATGCAGACAGAAAAGTAGATTGTGATCTACTTTCATGTCCGCATGATTCATGTCCCCTGATTTCGAATGGATTTGCCAAACGCAGTTGTGAACCGGGCCGTAGGGATGCTGCAGGCAGTGGAGAGTACTAAATTCTTTTGGAAAAGAATCTGACTGTGCAGTTTGCAGTGGAATGAGCTCAAAAGGTTCCGATGCATCCTCCCCAGCCTGGGACAACGCTTATTGGTATTATTCTATGTAAGACGGGAGATTCAGGAACGGTGACAACTTCAATATGCGATTAGTGAAGTTTGGACTATGATACTCTGGTTTTTAAAAACCTTTTTGTATGGTTACTATGTGTTTTCCAAGTTGTATTCTGTATTTGGCAGGAGAAGATTACCAAATCCTGTTATTGTAAGGGAGCCTTCACATGGAGTTTACGCTCTGCTCATTCTTAACGGAAACTCGTTCAGAGTGAGCAGCGTAAAAAATGGATCCCATTGACTTCAATGGGTGCCAGTCCTATTCTGATGCGGCTTCCAGCGTCAGTATCAGGACCAATGTACGCGATCCCTAGCCCCATGTTAATGGGGCCTTATTGGTGTACTGTGATTTTATTTTCTGTTAATAGTCTCCCTATTTCAAAAATGGCTGTGATCAATGTGATGATATGGAATATAAGGGGTTTTTGAGACACTTCAGCCTGCTATAAAATATCTCTGAGATACACCTCACCCCAGAGTTGGTTGCCTCATGAGAAGGGCTTGGATTGAAATGGCATTTCACTTTATCTTCTCCGCAAACTCATTGCAAGTATTGATACTCTACTTGAGGTCCGTGACTTTGCCAGTGCCTAGGCATCAACTAGGTCCGGGCTTCCCTGGCCCCTCCTAGCCCTCCCATTGGCTGGGGGGCTGTCCTGGGTTGTCCCCTCTAACTTCTCTGTGCGGGTAACCCAGGAAGAGGGCATTCACTTAACTTGAGAACAGTTTTTCTCTTTCACTTCTTGCAATCCATTTTTTTTGCTGTGTTGAACTACTCTTCTCATCCTCTCCTGGAGATATAGCACATGGGAACACTCTCTGTGTAAGTTTGTCCGTGTCCGCAGGTTCCACATGAAGTCTCTGCTGTCGGTGGTGGCATCCCTGAAGTCAGGCGAATTAATTTCATCCATCAACATCCGCAACGCTTACCTCCACATTCCTGTTGCGCTGGGACATCAGCATTTTCCTCATTTGGTGGTGGGTTTGCGACATTTCCAGTTTGTCGCTGTTCCCTCTGGGCTGGCCTCTGCCCCCTCGAGTCTTTACCAAGGTGATAGTGTCCTTCATGGCCATCCTCCGTTCCACGGGAATTTCCGTGATTCCATACCTGGACAACCTCCTGGTCATAGCTCCTACCAAGGCATACAATCTCTCCAGCTTGTGGGTCACCTTGGACCTCCTCCTTCAGTTTGGCTGGCTCATCAACGAGGAAAAGTCCTGTCTCATGTCGTCTCAGTGCATGGAATTTCTGGCATGATTCCTAACACCCACCAGATCAACATCCTCTTCCAGGGTTCCAAGATCCTGGCCCTTCGGTCCGGTGTGACTCTCCTTCAGAGGAACTCTCCTTATTCTCTTTGGTTCTGTATGCGGGTCCTGGGCATGATGGTCTCGACCTTTGAAGCCACCGCTTTTGCCCAGTTCCACTCGCAGTCTCTTCAGCTGGCGTTTCTGGCTCGCTGGGACAGACTCCTGTCCCGCCTAGACCACCTCATTCTTTTGCCTCTTCAGGTCCCTCAAGAGCTTATCTGGTGGCTCTCCTCCCCAGGAATTTCCTCTCTTCCCATCTGTTGGTAGGTGATCACCGATGCCAGCCTTTCTGGCTGGGGGGCGGAGGTCTTCGGTGTCTTGAATTTCCAGGGCCTCTGGTCCACTGTGGAATCCTCTCGCCAGATCAATCTACTGGAACTGAGGGCCATCTTTCTGGCCCTGTTTCATTAGACCTCTCTCCTCCAGGGGCGTCTCCCTGAACCACCAGGAGCCTTTCCGGAGGCCTCTTGCTCTCTCAAGTTGGCAGAGCTTCACGTCCCTGCTCTTTCGACAGTCCACATTCCAGGTGTGAACAACTGGGCAGCGGACTACCTAAGCCGAGGAATAGTCAACCCAGGCGAGTGGACCCTTCATCAGGAAATCTTTCGCCAGCTGTGCTCCCAGTGGGGCTCTCACTACGTCGACCTCTTCGCCTCCCGCACGAATGACAAGGTCTCCCTTTTCGTGGCCAGGTCCTGGGACTCTCAAGCATTCGCAGTTAACGCTCTTGTTATTCCCTGCTCAGACATGCAACTTTTGTACCTGTTTCCTCCTCTTCCCCTTCTCCCTCCTGTCCTCAAGAAGTTTAAGACCGAGGAAGTTCCAGCCATCTTGGTGGCTCCAGATTGGCCTTGCCAGGCCTGGTACATGGACCGTATGTTCCTCATGATGGACGCTCCTTGGCCTCTTCCTCTGCAGGGGAAAAAATAAGTGACTTATTTGCTATTATTAGACATGAGCGAACAGTAAAATATTCGTTATTCGTTTCAAATAGCCGCTCAATATTCGACTACTCGATCGAGTATCGAACCCCATTATAGTCTATGGGGGAAAATGCTTTGTTTCAGGGGATCCCACCATTCGACTCAGGAGGGTCACCAAGTCCACTATGACACCACAGCAAATGATGCCAACACATCTGCAATGCAAATGGGACAGCAGGGGAAGCATGCCTGGTGGCATCTAACAAGCCCAAGTCACTGTTTTACCCCACCATCACAGTCTATCAACTACACACTTTCCACACTCAAAAAAACCTCTATCAGAGTGGGAAAATACATGTAAACTTTCTTTCTTCCCCAAATGGATGGACAGAAACCCAAATTTAAGCTAAAGAAACATTAATAAGCACCCCTTTAAATCATGTTGCCCATGACAACCACAGATGGAATAGGCAATGGGAAATCCAACAGTACCCACCCTGAATTGTCATTGTGTGTGTGTGTGTGATATGGTAAGACCTTCCAAAATTCACTTTTCTGGCTCTTAACATGAGCCCTTTCAAATTAAGTTACAGGCCCTTAAGCTGAGCTAGCAGCAGAGATTGAGGCCCTTCAGGTGACTTCAATCTTCTACCTGCAGAGTTTTAGGCCCTTTTGGTGAGTTGAGCCTTGCACCTACAGAGTGTTAACCCCTTTAAAATTCTTAGCCCCTAAAATGATGCAGTGGATTGGACTGAGGACCCAGACATCGACCTTCATTTTGATTGTCAAATTGATAACATTTTGGCATCAAGTCCTGGGGGTAACTTTTATTTAGAGGATCGCAAAGGTGGAGAATTGTCTGAAACCACTACTACCAGTAATGGTCCTCTAATATGGGGCTCTACATTATCTCTATAGGGTTCTGATCAGGTGTTAATAGTCCAAACAACATGCTCCAGTACTTTAGATGTAGATCAGAAACCCCTTTCCCTTCCGACACCAGATTTAACCAAGCTTCATCATCATCATCCTGCTGAGATGGAGCCACTAAAGGAAACCTTGCCTTCAAAGGCATGTCCTGGAGTTGCAACTGAGCCAAATCTAAACACAGAGTCCTTTGGAACTGAACAAAATTCACCAGCAGTGTTTTTGGCCCTTTGGGTGAGTTGAGCCTTGAACCAGCACAGGCGGGCGGGCCCTAACATCAGGCGGGCCCTAAGTTCTGTGCTAAGTTGCACAAAGTTCCACTTGACCACCGGCGTGTGGACAAGTGCATGCGGCCAGGGACGCTGCATCTCAATAGCGGCACACTGGCTGAATGTAGTTGAATCGACCCAGCTATTGGCGTAGGGAGACGTCAGCAGGCCGTGCTGAAGCTCATCAGCTTGGGGGACAGACAACATTCTGCCTCCGAGGTCAGGGATGCCATCCTGGATGAGATGGCAATGTTTTTTGCCCTGCTGCACCTTGGTCCAGGTGCAGGTTGGCGTATGTGATTATGGCTGGAACCTGGTAGCAGATCTGAAGCTTGCCAGACTCAAACACGGTCCACACATGGCCCACGTTTTCAAATTATTGGTGCAACGGTTTCTAACAACTTACCCCAATTTACACAAGCTACTAGTTAAAGTGCGGCGCTTGTGCTCCCACTTTGGTAAGTCTACAGTACCTGGTGCTAGCCTCAATACACTCCAGCAACGCCTACATCTGCCTGAAGCACCGGCTGTTGTGCGAGGTCACCACACGCTGAAACTCTAGATACCGTATGTTGAGCAGGGTGTGTGAGCAGCAGAGACCTTTGATGGAGTTCTATCTACAAAACCCAAGGGTTCATCAAAGTCAGCTCCCTCAGTTTCTGCACCATGAGTTTCCATGGGTGACAGACTTATGTGAAATCCTATCCCATCCGTTCCACTGGACACGAAACATTAGCATGCGCTCATCACAATTGCTGATATGACAGCTGCATTAAGCAGGGTGCAGGGTACAACGCAGACCAGGCCCGAGTACCAGGAACAGGTGTTACAATGGCTAGCGGATAATGCTTCCAGCTGCTTTTCCAGCAGCCGGTCAGCCACTACCTGCAGTCGTGTTCTATACTCAGACACTTTGCTCAGTATTGAGTAGAAGCACCCTTTTGAGCTAGTACAGCCATGAGTTTTTTTGGATAATGCAACAAGTTTTTTTACATCTGGATTTGGGGATCCTATCCAGAAAACAATATAGATAACTGAAAACAGCTATACTCAACAAATGTATCAATAGTATCCATAATAATCCAAATACTAGCGTGTAGGCATAGTACGCCTGAGTCATATATACTCTACCAATGCTGAAGTATGGATATATTACCATTATACTGAAATATCCCCCAAAGAGTATTGACTAAAACACTTCAACAAAACACCTACTATCAATAGCAATATAAAATATTATATTAATATTATATATACAAGACAACAAAATTGAGACATCACTGTATCGGAAGCCGATTGACCGACCAACCTACCTAGGATGGGATAGCTTTCATCCGAAACACATAAAGAACTCTATTGTATACAGCCAGGCCATCAGATACCATCGCATATGTTCAAACTCTGCAGATAGAGACAAACACCTTGGAGGCCTCAGAGACACATTCTTGAGGCAGGGCTACCATCCAAGAACAATTGATAACCAAATCACCAGAGCCACCAGGATACCAAGATCAGAGTTATTAAGATCCAATACCAAAAAGGATAACAATCGGGTACCCCTGGTTGTCACATATAACCCCCACCTGGAGACGCTGAGAGGTATCACACGCAAATTACATCCACTACTACAAAAAGACAACCGTCTAACATCCATATTTCCGGACCCCCCTCTCCTATGCTACAGACAGCCACCAAACCTCAGGAATATGGTGATTAGCAGCTCTCTGTCACCTCCAACTAACACAGGAACATTTCCATGTGGAAATAAGAGGTGCAAAACCTGCCCCCACATACTGACCACTGACAGGATAGAGATACCAAACTCGAACAAGGAATATAAAATTCCAGGTAACTTCACCTGCAGCACATCCAATGTAGTGTATTTAATTATGTGTACCAAATGTTCCACTGATAATCTGTATGTTGGAGAGACCGGACAGCAACTTAGAACGCATATGAACTCACATCGCCATACAATTAAAGAACAAAGAATTGACCTTCCCGTGTCAAAGCATTTTTGTAGTGGGGACCACAACATCACTGATCACATGAAAATTTTGGTTTTGAGAGGGAATTTCAGATCAAAGAGAGAAAGACGCATACATGAGTATAAATTCATGACACTGCTTCTAACACTCGAGTGTGGACTTAATGCGTCACAGGGTTTCATGTCTTTTTACAGTAACGTGTGAACTGATAAGGACCTGTAAGTGTTTACATTGTCTCTACCAATTACTAACAACCCCCCCCCTTCCTCCTGAATTCTGACACCCTTTGTGCTTGCTCTGTATATAAATATGCATCCTTCAGAAATGTTTTAAATTTACTTTGATAAAGGACCCTAGAGGTTCCGAAACGTCAGCCGTCTGTCATCATTATGAGTTAGCCATTAAAAAGGTATCAACTACTGAAGATTATCAAGTTTTCTTGCTTTTTTTATATTTCCAACCCACTGGCTAACACGGTACAACGAACATTTTCCTTAAAATATTATAGCAACACAATATGTGGTACTAATTAGATAAAGCAAGTGACATTGCACATAGTAAAGGTTCTCTTCCTGAGATGACACTGTCCACATTGCATATTTCGGCATTGCTTACTTCCTAGACAATTCTACGTGTAGGCGAAACAACTGTACCCTGCAATAGGTGATGTCAAAAGCTAACTTTAATTAAAATATAAGGTCTTTAATATACTCCAAAGTTATTCATCTGTTAATGAAATGGTGTACATTCATGTGACCTTGCCCACCAATGTGGTATTTATTAAAATAGTCTAAAAGCAAAATTGTCATAGTTGCTATAGCAACCAATCACAATCTAGTTTTCCTATTGTATTGTGCTCACGAGAAATTAATACTACAATTTGGTTGCTATGGACAACTAAGGCTACGGTCACACCTCCGCTAGGTGATCGTTCAGGGACCCCGTCCCCCTTTCCGCTTAAAATATGTGGAGAGAAAAGTCCAAGCAGGACTTTTTTTCCACTGATTTTAGGCGGAAACCCAGCAGAACCCATTATAGTCTGTGGGGTTTACGTTTTTCCCAAGTGGACCCAAAGAATGGGAACCTGAATGCTAGTGTGAGACAGACTATTTTCATAAATCTGTCCAGGAGGGCGCCATGCCATACATGAAGGTACCATCACTGACACCAGTGATTACAGTGATAACTGCAGCAGTTACATGGATGTATGGGTTGTCATTGCTGCAGCAAAGTAACTGGCAAGAGGGGTGACCGCAGGTGTGCCAAGTGGTTTGGCAAGGCGATCCTTCACCAAAGGAATGATGGTGCTGGAGCAGTAGGGGATTTAGCAGGTGAGAATTTATTTTATTTTTTGTATGGTATCACCTTTTCTCTTCCTCTTAGGACTAGTTCACACGTAGTTTTTTGGTCTGGATTTTGATGCGGAATCTGTGTCGAAAAAGTGCCTCCCATTGAATTCATTGGGAGCCGGTTGTTTCCTTTTTCCGTGAGCGGAAAAAAGAAGCGACCTGCCCTATCTTGACGTGGAATCCGCGTCAAGACAATCCCTCCGGACTAGGCCCATTCATTTGGGCCTACTCCAGAACGGAAAGCCACGACTGTCGGAAGCCGCGACAGTCACTGATAGCCAAAGCAGGTGCATTTTGATCTGGATTCTGACACAGCTTCCCGTGTCAAAATCCGGACCAAAGAACTAAGTATGAACTAGCCCTTAGACATATTTTTATGCTTAAACGGGTTTTATTAAAGATTTTTCAATAAAATACAGAACAAAGAAAAATACAGTCGAGCAAAAATGCAGGAGCATACAAATCAGCGGGCAGGGAAGCCAAAAAGATCCCCCTCCGTACATACCAAATACAGCCCAACAAGAGAAAGAAAAGGGGAATAAGAGAGGGACACAAAACAAGCAAACAAACACAAGACAAGGACGGAGAAACCACAAATAAGACAAGAAAAGCAAGGAGAAGAAGGAAAAAGAAACGGCCAAGCGACACTCATGAGAAGGCAGTAGAGAAGGCAGACGATTCCCGGAACATAACCCAGGGACGCCATCGAAGTTCGAACTTGGGATAAGCGGGAGAGTCCTCCGCCACCAAAGTCTCCATCCGCTGAATAAGAAGGAACTCCTGGAGGAAGTCAAGCATGGAGGGGGGAGTAGGACTGCGCCAGCGTCTAGGAATAACAGCCCTGGCGGCCGTGAGAAAGTGCCCCAGAAGGTCCTTCTTAATCTCCGACAGATGGCCAGGGATGACCGACAGAAGTGCCAGCTGAGGAGAGACAGCCACCGAACGCCCACTGACCCTGGAATAT